>NC_056750.1:313242059-313390276 GCF_019279795.1 Protopterus annectens | reverse complement strand
AAAAATTAGAAAAGCCATTTTAAAAAAAAAAATTTAAATCCAAATATCTGTAATCATTGTAGAAGTAAAGCATAAGACAGTATGCATACTGATAGATTTGAACAGTGTCTGTGGCAAATGATGAGAAATAACCAAGTAATGGGACACTGCTGGAATGGCTGTGTGTGTGTGTATGTGAGGGACTGTGTGGGGGCGGGGCTGTGTGGGGTAGGGGCAGTGGAGGTGGGGCTACATGGGCGGGGCTGCATGGGCGGGGCTCTGGGTTTTGCACCCCCCTGGAAAAAATCCTGCGGGCTCCCTTGATACCAACACCGAGATTACACAATAGTGGGATAAGAGCAAATTCCCTAATCTCATACAAAAGGCCAGAAAAAAAAAACATAGAAAACAATGTTTGTTTACATGAGCATTCACTCTTATTTACTGGTTGAAAAAGTGTTCTCTCATATGAGCATTTGATGTTTTGACCTACAACTATATATATATATATATATATATATATATATATATATATATACATATATATATATATATATATATATATATATATATATATATAAATATCTACACACACACACCTATTTCTAGGATGCTGCATAGAGAAATTAAAATATAACTGCTGAGATGAAGCAATGGAAGATCTAATGTCATTCAAAATATTGTTAGAAATCTGATGGTTTGTTTTAGAATAAATTAAACTTTCTTCAGAATATGTAATAATTGCTGGCATGGTAAGAACTGCTAACAATTAAAAAAAATCTTCCTAAAATTAATAGGCAATGGATGATGCTCATAATCAACATGAAAAAAGCACTAGAACTATGATGGTTGATAACTAGGCTGCATAGTGCCCTTCCGTGTACTCCAGAATCTTCCTTGGTTTCATCCCATCCTGGTCACTCCACAACATCCAGATTACATTTTTTTTCTCTCTTTCTCACACTGAGTCTTACTCTTCAGCGTTTTCTTCTTCAATTCTTTCAATACACCCTAACTGGCCAAGACCAGACTGTAATAACTATGGAAGAAATAATTGGATTTAGCTAAAGGTCTTCACTTTCTAGGCCCCCAGATGCCCTGAGGTGCATTTTACAGCTAATATTTCAACTCTTGATCCAATGTTGACCAGATACAAAAGTTATGAGTAAGGAAAGTAATTCAGTCATATTTTTTGATGTTGTTACTTCTGCTTATTTCAAGAAAAAATAAGTTGTCTCCAAGGCTTAAGGTTCAAAATTGACAAAATAGTAGCTCACAATAAACTGAGAAGACAAATGCTTACGATACATAAATCATTACTAGGAATGGTGCCTACTCGCCTGCCACTCTAACCCCACTAAACAAAAGATTGATAGACTAGGATGAAGGTTAAAGAACAAATGACCATAGCCATATATTTAAAGTGTCGACGGTCATACACATACACAACATGTCTATTCATCCCTACCTCCCAAAAGACAGATGCCTTAACTTTGGATGTCACACTGAGAAGAGAGTGAAAAAATAAGTAGAACATAGTGACATATGTTCCTTCAGACCTGACAATATCCCTGGCTGTGATCTATATGAACTACAGAGTGAACTGGCACCTCAACTGTGTGCCCTGTTCAATCACAGCCTCATCTCAGGCTTTGTCCCTACTGAATGGCGCACTGTTACAGTTATCCCTCTCCACAAAGGAGGAGCGATTACAGACCCCTGGGAACTATTGCCCCATTAGCCTGATGAGTCTGATATGCAAAGCTATGAAATGCATCATCATGGACCGAATAAACAAGGATATAGAGAATCTCCAAATTCTGGATCCCACACAGTTTGGTTTTGTGAAGGATAGATCATATCTTCTCAACTTGGTTGACTTCTTTGAGTCAGTTACCAGAGCTGTGGGTGAAGGCAAGGTGGTTTATACAGCCTACCTTGATCTGGCCAAGGCATTTGATACCATTCCCCATTCAGGAATCACAGAAAACTCACTAAGCTAGGCATCAACCCCTATATCACTAGGTGAGTTGCAAACTGGCTCACAGATAGAACCCACAGTGTGAAAGTAGCGGACTCCAAGCCAGACTGTGTCCTCTCCTGTTTGGTATCTACTTCTCTGAAGTCCAGGCCAACACAAAAGGTCTTTGGCTGATAAAGTTCGCAGATGATTGCAAGTTGGGAGCTATTATTAACTCCCTAAGTGATGTTGACATCCTACAGAAAGGCCTCACTGAGACCAATGACTGGTGTCAGAGCCATGGCCTTAAGCTCAATGCCAAAAAATGTGTCATCATCCTCTTTGGGAAAAACATGGTTCCCATGAATTACCACATCAATGGTAGTCCACTGAACACAGAAGGTGTTATAAGACATCTGGGAACACAGGTTGACAGCAGCCTCTCTTTTGACCACCACATTGCCACTGTGGTCAAAAAGTCCTTCTATGTGGCACATCTCATTACTAAGGGTTTTGCATCTAGGAAGAAAGAGGTCATTGTCTCCCTCTACTCTTCCCTCATTAGGCCAATCATCTAGTACAATGCCCCATTTGGCATGTACCTCACTAGACACCTGCAACAACTGGAGAGGCCTCAAAAGTACCTCACAAAGAGGATCCTAGGCCTTAAACACTTGTCCTATATGGACAGACTCAAAAAAACTCCAACTATTCTGTCTCATATCACCTACTTAAAGGCGATCTCTGCTTGACATACAAAGCTATGTCTGACCCAGCTCTGTTAGAAATGCTACATCTAAAGAAATTACAATTCTTCCACACCACATGCTCCAGTGACCTCATCCTCATTACCACAATTAACAGAACGTGCTGGAGGGACAGGTTCATAACCCAGAGACTGCCCTTGCTATGGAATAGACTTCCCATACATGTCAAACAGAGCACCTCACAGGCCGCCTTCAAGAGAAAACTTGATGACTGGATGGGAAATAGAAAATTCACCCCGGGGATCACTCCAGTGGTTCTACTTGACAGAGGCACTGGGAACTAAGGTCAGGTGGCACAATGTCAGGGTAATCCTATGGGCTAGGTTTGTAAAGGCTGCAAGGCCATTAACCTAGTACACACGTATGAACCTATATTTCAGCTTGCTGTTATCTGACATATACATGCAGTATTCTTCATGAACTTGCCACAGTGACATATTTCAGCTTGTTGTTATCTGATATATACATGCAGTAGTCTTCATAAACCTGCCACAGTGACATATTTCAGCTTGCTGTTATCTGATATATACATGCAGTATTCTTCATGAACTTGCCACAGTGACATATTTCAGCTTGTTGTTATCTGACATATACATGCAGTATTCTTCACGAACTTGCCACAGTGACATATTTCAGCTTGCTGTTATCTGACATATACATGCAGTATTCTTCATTAACCTGCCAAAAAGTAGCCAACTACATACACTCTGGCTGTTAGATATTTGAGGAAACTGGCAAAAATAACAATCATACTATGTTCCAACATGTTTTTTTCCTAGATAGTACACTGTCCCAAGAAAAACTATAGTGACTTTCTGTTCATGCCTTTGAGGTTTGACTATGAGAAAAGTTAAATAAATATTGACTACACTGTCTCTGGCACAACAAATGCAATAGTGACCCTCTGTGTACATTCTAAGGTTTGCTTGTGAAGAAGACTAAATCAATAATGATCACAGAGCCCCACCACCACACAAATACACACAATAGCTATAGAAACTTTCTGTGCACATCTCTTAGAAAGGCTGGTTTTAGACTAGGCACCTATTCAGATTGTATAAAACATATTTATACACCCTACACCTACAGTGTAGGAGGTGCCAGAACCCCAGAAGCTCTGAAAAGTTTGATGTTCTGCAATATATTTTATGATGTATAATGACTTCATTCTTCTTATTTTAAAGATATCTAGAAGTAGTACTGATGTGCCAACCAGGTCTGTATTTGTCTACAGATAAAAATCAATGACATTTGTTTCTTGTACACAGAACACACACACACACACACACACACACACACACACACACACACACACACACACACACCTCACGCACATTCACATTATTTACCCAATGTGACACTAACAGCCCTAATCCTTCCATTGATGAATCGGTATACTTCAAAAGATGGTTTATACTTTTTTGCTTTGCTCTCCAAATAGAGAGGTAGAGCTATTCCTTCAATGTCTCCATCTCACTATTCAGATGCTGGAGATATTTCCAGATGTCAATACATCATTACTTGCATTAGCCATGCTCCTAGACTGCCACACTTGCATGCAGCTTGTACAGAGACACATTTATGCCTGATGCACTATGTAATCCTGCTGTAAAAAAGATTGTGCAGTATTTCAGGCATTTCTGAATCCCAGGGCTAGTCATTTTTAAGGAAAGAATCTGGGGGATTCATAAACATAATGTAAAGTCCCATAAAAGAGCCAGCTGCCCTTTTATGTAGTCTGCATGTAACATGACTCATAATAATATGCTGCTGTGGGAGTAGATCATGTGCACACAGACCATCATGGATTCTGTGCTTAGCCTGTTATCCCACTGTGTCAGATGTATAGTGGTCTATCTTCAGTTTACTCATCAGTTAAACAAAAATAGTTTATTTTGTAAATAAAAGCAGTTAGGGTTTGTGACGACCATGCCCTGGTCCAGCAATCAAGGAGCCTCAATCCTCACCACTAACACCAGGGAGATCGTCTCATAGAAGCGAAACCGAACCGAAAGGAAAGGATAACTAATACACACAGTAAAGTACAATTTCCCTTAAGTGCACACAGAGGTCAGTTTGGGGCTGGTTGCTCCCTTGCTCACCAGGTCCCCAATAAGACTCCCCACTGGCACAGCTATAGGGTCCAGGTCTCAGCCTAGCTGGGCAAGCTAAAATCTCCAGTACCCTCTCTGCCCAACCAGTGCTTCGTGTTCCTGCCAAGTTGCTGACACAACACACACACACTTTGAGATAAGTATTTATACAACTTCACAGACACTCCTGGGAAAGGCTGACACAGATTCTCCAGCTGTGCCCCTTTACCCAGACCATACAGTAGTAATTTCTGCCTCCACCCAGCTAATAATATCAGCTACTAAAAGGCCCTTAAAACGGCGTCCAATTATTACTGTGCAATATTATTATCCAATGGTAATGTGACTATGCAGTCTAGGCTTATTGGAAGGGCTTAGACAGTAAACTCTATAAATATATAATGTACTCTAAAGTATAATGTATCTCTACATAAACCAGCCACAGGTAGAATGTTTTAAAAATATTTAATAATAAATAATTAAAACACAAGACAAAACTACTAGACCACAGAGATATCTAAGAGTTCAGAGATCACACAGAAACTTAAAATAATACAGTAGGACAGGTCTGATTTCAAAGAAAAACACCTAATTAATCTTTACTAGCTTTACCTATTCCTAGAAGAAATCACAGTGCTAGAAACTTACATGTGAGATTAGGCAGAGTGCTGAGTTAGATATCCAAGATCAAAATGCCCTCAGTCTCTTGTTGAACAATAGTTTTTAAACACTAACCAACAGCTCTGCTGAGGCCCTCCCAAATTACATCATTTTGACACTTTAGTTTTCCCAGTATTCATATTGCATTATCTTGATACCTGGTCTGAGTTCTCAGGCCACAAACTGCATTATTTAGCAATCTAACACCTGCTCAGAAACGTACAACAATACAAGGCATTTCACATACACGCTCTAGCAGAAACCACATGTAAATTCTGGTCATAAACTTTAGCCTTAAAACAATGGGCATGAAACCTTCATTCAGACTCACTAGAGCCGAATTCTAACATGAAAGGGTCACAACATGCTTCATTAGGCCAGTAGAGTGCAATGTTGTCACATATTTTGCAGTTCCACATTTCACAGTATTCTTTTACACTCAAGAAAACATGCCTGTATTTTACATTTATTTACAAATGCCAGAATTATATATCAAATTCTATTTGACTAGGCTGGCAGCCTTCGCCCATCTCTCCCCAATCATCACAGGGCTTATGTGCCTAAGGATGTGGACAGCTTACTTGCTTGACTTTTCACTGGCTAACACATAGTCATAATTATTTTCTTCTAAGGGTGCAAACTATGCAGATGTTCTATTATAACAACATCAAATATGTAGTTTAGGATTTATCTTCTATAAACACTGAATGCACTTTAATCTAACAGAGATATTCATTTTTGGGAATGATTTACTAATGCTGTTTATCTGATGTTCTTTGCACTGCTCTTGCTATGCGTTTATGTTAGCAGTGTAACAGAACAATTTAGATATGCTACACATTCAGTTGTGTCCAACACATTGGATGTAAAGAGTTTGCAGTGACTGCACAGCAAAATGGAGTGTAGGAGAACATAATGCTCTGGTGCACTAGTCATACTCCTAATTTATAGGTTCATAGGTTCATATTATACTGTTGATCTGGTGGACCATTTGTACCCTGGCCACATTCTCACACTGAATTACCAGGATAGAAAATTAATACTATACCTCCACAGGATGAATTACTTTTCCATAAGGGCATGAGGGTCAGACCAGACCTCAACAGGATAAATTATTTTGGACTTAGTTACATCCCCTTTCAGTGAGAGCTTGAGAGACCAGACTGGAGGTATACTTACATCCAGACATTCAGGCTGTGTTTTAAAAGGGTAAGGGAACTACTATGCTTTATATCTATGTGTAATCTATTCCATAAAAGAGATATTCTCTATGATACATTTCTCTCACACCAGCAGGTCTTATTTACATTGGGGTGTAATTTCAGATCTCTTGTGTGAGTGTTTAGGGTGCTGTTAGTTCTGTGGATGTGAAGGAGTTTGCAGAGGACCAGATCCTTCAAGCCTCTATAGGCTAGGCCAAGGTTCCTCCTCAAAAGTTGATGAAACATGGAAAAGAGTGAAAGTGCTTTAAGTAGGCCAGGCTAGCTCAAGTATGGCATGTCCTTGATTACCTTAGGAAGGACATGCTGTGATCTCTCAGCCTGGATCACCTTCTTATAGAACAACATACCAAAGAGAACATTATGCTTTATAATTGGTCTAACAAGAGAGGGGTAGAGAAGGAATGCTGACTTGGATCTAGAAGATATACCTCTGGTGATCAGTCTGGTTGTATAAAAAGACTTGTTAACAACAGTGGTAACATGGTAGTCAAAGGATATTTCATTTTCTATAAAATTACCCAAGTGCCTAATGACCGATTCAATGTTGTGGGGTGTTCAATATATGATGGAAACATAGGTGCCTAGTTTAACAAAGGACACAATGCTGCATTTCTTGGCATTTAGTTTGAGACTGTGGTCTAAACACCACTTATTAGTGTGTGTTAGGCCCTCCTGGAGTATCTGTTGATCACTTGGGATGTATATGACAGCTCACAGTTTGCAAAATTCATTAGTCACAGGCCCTTGCTTTTGACCTGGATTTCAGAAACCTAGGCACCAATGATGAATGATCCCTGGAGTACACGACTGATAGCTATTCTTTTGGTTGAGAATATACTTCCTCCACCAACAGACTGGGTTCTGGCAGTGAGTCATTTTTTTATCCACTGGGTAACACAAGATATTTCATATAATTTGATTAGCTAATCAATGATGCCAGAATGTGAAGTGATATGAAAGGCTTTGGCCAAGTCCAGGTATGCAGTGGAAACTGATTTGCTTGAGACTAATGGCATGGTAATGTGTTCAGAAAAAGTCCACTAAGTTCAGGAGGCACGACCTGTGTTTAACAAACCCTAATTGGTTTGAGTCCAGGGTTTCAAGACTGCACATGTCTTTGTTTATCAATCCTGTACTGATGTACTCCACTGCATTACAGATAAGACTGGTGAGCTTTATGGGTCTATAGTTTCCTGGATCAGCAGTGAGTCCCCCTTTTTGAAGTGGGATGACTACAGTAGTTCTTCATACAATCTTGGGCCTATGGAGATTATATTTTAGCCTTGGAGAGAGCACTTTGGACTTGTTCAGAGGTGATGGGGGTGGCAGTTTGAGTTGAATTTCTCAGCTACTAGGTTGGCCATGTCTTCAGAGAATGAGTATATGGTGTCATTTTGTGTTAATTTAGAGCACTGTGGGGTATTACGTCTGAGGTTCCTAACATTGCTAAAGAAGGCTTTGTGGTTATCCTTCAAATGGGTGACAATTCTCAGTTTATACCTGCTTTTGGAGGTTTTCATGTTTTTTCGAAGTTCTTTATTATTCTTTTTGAGTTCTGTAGCAGATGGGGTGTTAATTTTGTTTTTACAGGATATGAGTTTCTTCCTCTTATTGTATAGTTTGCTAATACTAGGGTTTCACCAAATTTATAAAACAAGGAATCCCATGGTATTGGGTCCAGCTGCACAACTTAATCTTTTGTATTTTAGTCAGGTAGTGTGTCCCAGGGTTTCAGCAGCCTAAATTCCACCAAGCAGATCCTTTTCTTCTTTGATGACTACCACTGCATGGAAGGTTCTAGTCATGCCTTCAGACACTTCCTGTTCTCCTTCCCCAACTCTAACCCGAATGATTCTCTCAGACATCAGATATGTAACATATCTAGAGTTCTTTCACCTGAATACTCATGCTATATTCCTAACTAATGAAGAATTAGATGAAACAAAAATCTCTGAATCCAGACTCTCCACACACAGCCAACAAAGATTTTATAATAAGCAGTCAGCTCTATACATTTGACTTCAGTTATATTGCAAGCCATTGTTGAATTACATATTAAGTGCAAATGCACATGTTTTACATGTGGGTATATAGCTGCCATCACAAAAGAGAAAGGAAGCTATGGGTGACAAGGAAATGATAGAGCTGCCGAGTATTTCTCTCACTAGATTCAAATAGTAAAAGGAGTAAGTGAAATAATGACTAGAACATTCAGGCATAAGATGTCAAGTATTCAGGTAAACAAGTCTTTGTATCCTTTCTTTTAACATATGAAATGGCTATTTTTTTTTACTGATTACACATGCTGGTGTTGCTCCACTGTATCATACTGAGCAACGCATCACCATTACAGGGTCATCTGGTGCTCATCTGCTGTGTTAGGTGCTATAGGTCCACAGTCATTGCTCTGTAGACATATGGCTTCCAGTCCTAATAAAGTGGGTTCTTTTTTGGCATTTCATTATGGTCCATTCTATCTTGCACTGTATAATGGCAGCTTCCAGTTGTCTTTCTAAAAAAATGATGTACTAGGCTTAGTTATAGATGACTATATAATGAGCAATCAGTGGAACTAAAGCTGTTACTCAGATCTGGATCATGGTCACGTGGCCATAGGCAGAGGAATAGATAATAAACCAGCACCCCCCATTACCTGGCGTTGTCTCTGCAATTACCAAAATACTGTTCGAACATGCCTGTGTGTATACTATTTCCTTGTTTATTTTTATAACCATTAAATAGATTTGATTTAAAACCTTTATGTCAAATTTTATAGCACAAACAGTGATGGCCATTTACTAAACTAAACAAAACAGTCTCACATTGAAAACACACAACATGAGCAACATCAAATTTCTCTTCCCTTGAAATTGACATTCATTGAAAATGCATCAAAACTCTCAGTCATTGAAAATATATCTGATCATTGGCAGATTATGTGTACATATATATATACACAGACATCCCCAAATCTAACAATTACAGTTGCCATGCTAACTGCATCCGACTCAGATGTCAGTGTAAAAAAATAATAAGCAAAGTCACATTTTAAATTTGTTGCACACAAAGAAATAGTAGTCAAAGGATTTTGACTTAAATCACACACACACGTGCACTAGGCCTGCAAATACAGAATAAAGATTGTTTGAAGATGATTGGATGATAACAGCAGAAGCTTCCTTCAGTACTCCACCAGCATCAGCAGTTATATACACTCTGATGGTGGTATATACCCTTTTTTGTTATGAAGAAATAAATTACATGCACTTTATTGGTAAGTTTAGATTAACTACATGAAACCATATAAAAATCACTAGCATCATATCATAAGATCCAGCCATGTGTAACACATTTTAAATATGAGTACTTATGAGGTCATAAGAAATATTAACCCCTGATAACATATGCAAAATCAATATGCACATTCTCTGCAGAAGTAAAATTCATCTGAATAATTCCATATTAAAGAGAACTGTTACTAATACAGAGATTGCTGCTGGCAAACAACTGCATTTCAGTGCTTCATCTATAAATACAGTACCTGCTATCCTTCCAGAATAAACTGTGTATATTACATTAAAAATGTGTGCTAGTGACATTAGCATAACATTTTCTGAACTAGATCAGCTGTACAATAGCCTGGCAAACAAAACAACAGGTTCACAGTTACTAGACATACAGTCCATGAGACCATTAAGGAGCCTAGCTTAAATTCCCAATTTTTCCAAAGCTTTGTCTGGTTAAGTGACTTGCTCAATGTCACACAGCAGGCAAATGAAAGTAGAAGGATTCAAACCTTGCATGCTTGCCACAGCAACCAGCTCATTAACAGGTTGGAGATTTCGTCATCTACACTAACTGCCAGAGTAAAAGTCTGTAACTAAATGTTGCAATCTTTTACAACATGATCTTGTAGAGAAGAATGTATCACAGTAATATGCAGCAATAGCTGCATTATGGATTCTGAAGATCAGACAGATCTGAACAGCACTCCAAATAATGCAGACTATGACCTCACAAATGTCAACCCCTTTGCAGTTGTTGGAGGCTGTAATGAAGGTATTACAAAAATATATTACTAAAATGCAGCATGTTTAAAACATATTACACAATCCATGCCCATTAATGAATTAATTCATTCTTTAGTGCAACAAATAAAGCAAAACCATTAAAGGCAATATACATGCTGCAGCAGTTTTTGTTCAACAAACCCAAGTCATACAAAAGTCAGAAAATTTACTGAATACATTTTTTTGGGGGGTGGGGGCTTATATGCTTGCAGCACACTGGTCTGACCTTGTTACAGCATACAACTGTATAGTCAATATAGCCAGAGTCAGATCACAAACAGATGAGGCCCTACATAGGGTAATGAATCAGGTCCTCACCAACAATACCAATATCTCATTACTTGGCTGTCTCTCCCTAGTTACCAAAACACAATTCAAGCCCATCAATGTACGCATTGTATTCTTCTTCATTTTTATCACAGAGATTTGGATTTCATTTAAAACATTTATTTCAAAGTTTACAGAAAAAATACTGACAACCATTTCCTAAACAAGCAAAACCCTCTCTCACTGAAAACAGCCTTAGCATGAACAACAGTAAATTTCTCTTCCCTTAAAACTAACATTTAGTGAAAATGCATCTGGCAACCTATAATAAGAGATGTGCTGAGATTTATACTCAAATAGCATATATTGAAGTTATAATTAGCATCTATGTGAAGAGTGCAGGAATTCTAAAGACAAATGCACTAACCATGAAATTCATACCACTAGCACTAATTCTAACTCTCACCACACTAACATTCACCACATCCACACCCACTAACATACCATTAAACAATTCATTCCACACAACACATTCTTTCACACACAAACACATATATTTCACAATCTGCTCTACGCTATTTAGTGATAGCTCATTATTCTACATATATAAAACCCCTACCACTCAGACTCTCAAAAAACAAGCACTACCTAAAACAAATATAGATCTAGCACATGCTATAAAACTCAAACTAATCTACAAAAAACGTTTACTAATCTCAGGAGACATACACCCCAACCCAGGTCCATACAACAACATCCTCTCACACAAACAAACATCAGACCTACTTAGTATAAACCTAAACTCAAGAAGTATATCCAACAAACTGCATGACCTACACACATTCATAGCCCAATACTCCCCAGATTTACTAACTATTACTGAAACCTGGCTAAAACCCTCCACCCAGAATGAAGAAATTCTTCCACCAGGCTATAACATCCTAAGACTAGACAGAAATGCTAAAAAGGGAGGCGGAGTTGCTATTCTATTTAAAAACAAACTCAACCTCCAGCCTCTGCAAACCCCACTTCCCAAATTCCAAAATGCTGAAACATTAGGCTCAGTTCTATCTCTAAACAACAAAAAGAGAATTAACATCCTTTGTAGTTATATCCCTCCAGGAAATAACTCAGCAACAATAGAGGAAATCTTACAATGGGCTACAACCAACCTGCCACAAGAAACCATACTGTTAGGAGACCTAAATCTAGATTGGCAATCCTGTAATTCTAGCAATCCCACAAACCATATTAACTTATTCGGGTTCTCTCAACTAATTCAACAACCCACCAGAGTGGATAAAAAATCCAAGAAACAGTCAACTCTTGATTGGACTTTAGTAAACTTCCCTAGTCAAAATGATCTCATGGGCTGTCTACCTGACTCACTCAGTGATCACTGCCCCACTTTCCTTCTTCGTAAAAAGTTAAACATAGCCAAACCCATACTGTATGAGGAAACTAGAAATGAGCACAAGGTAAATCCACAAATTCTCAATAGTATATTACGACAATGTAATTGGCAGCCATTACATACTCTGGAACTAGACCAGGCAGTTAAACTATTTGATAGTACTTTTATGAATGTTTTGAATACAGTAGCTCCCATTAGAAAACTTAGAACCAAAGTAAACTATGCCCCTTGGCTGACTAGGACCACAAAAGGCTTACTACAAGCCAGAGATAATGCCTGGAAGATCTGGAAAAAGAACAATACTAGCTTAAATAGACAGAACTATCAACAACTTCGTAATCAAGCCAAAAGACAAACAAAGCTACTTCCTAAATCTCCAAAACAAACATTCTAAAAACCCCCAAAAGTTCTGGCATGCTATTAACTCCCTTCTAAAACCTGGTAAAACTACTACCCCAGCTCCCATCACAAATACCACTAATGACAGCTTAGCCTCTCAATTCAACCATCATTTCATAGACTCTATTCTATCACTATCTACTCAGCTATCTAGCAATAACCCTATATCCACCCCCACTAAGGACCATAGTAATATACCATCTTTTACTCTCTCTCCCATACCAACCTCCATAGTCAAAAAGCTACTCTCAAAACTAAAACCTACCACTCTTGCAGCTGATGGCCTACCCACTAATTTCCTAAAACTAGCAGCTGAATCTCTAGCCTACCCTGTCTCAATTCTGATTAACCGTTCCATAAAAGAGGCTTATATCCCTCATCTATGGAAGGAATCACATATTATCCCCCTACACAAAGGAGGTAACTCCTACGAGATATCAAACTACTGCCCCATTGCTATCCTATCCCTCCTGTCCAAAATTCTGGAAAAATGTATTCATACCCAAGTGATGCATTTCTTAACCTCACATAATCTCCTCTCCTCAACCCAGCACGGCTTCCGCCCAAACCACAGTACAACCATTGCTCTTCTGTCTTTCACTAACAAGGTTAACCATCTTAGAAATAACAACAACTTTGTATCTGCCATATTCTTAGATCTCTCTAAGGCATTTGACATGGTCTCACATAACCTACTACTTCACACACTAACATCATTATCCTTTGCCCCCTCTACAACTGCTTGGTTCAGAAACTATCTCTCTGATAGGAAACAATCAGTCAAATGGCAAGGAACCCCATCACCCTTACTATCATCCACCATAGGCGTTCCACAAGGCTCAGTACTAGGTCCATTACTATTCACTATTTTCACTAATAAACTACACACCTCCACACTGCATGCATCAGTCATACAATATGCAGATGACTCCACATTAATCTGCTCAGCCCCATCCCTTACCACTCTTCAAAATCTTACCCAGGAATCCTTCAACGCCACGGAAAAATGGATTACTGATATCCAACTGATCCTTAACCCCAACAAGACAAAACTACTACTATTCACCCCAAGCAAATACAAACCCACACCCCTTTTTTCACTATCACTTCCAAAAATGGCACCACAATCTCCCCCTCCCATCACACAAAACTCCTTTGCATTGAAATAGATAAAGATCTTCACTTCGATGTCCACATCTCCCAAACTATTAAGAAAGTACATAAAAAATTAGGAACACTGTATAAACACAAACACTTCCTAACAGACCAAGCACGAATCACCCTAGCCCAAACCCACCTTCTATCTACCCTAATGTATACATCTCCAATCCTAACCTGCATTAAGAAAACAGACATGAACAAACTAGAGTCATGTTACAATAAGATTGCTAAATTTGCCAATAACTCTGCTTTTCGTAGCCATCATTGCCTTGCTCTAAAAGAGCTACATTGGTTAGAACTTCCTCATTTAATTAGTTACCACCAACTAGTCCTCACCTATAACATCCTAAAGAATCCCCACAAGACTCCTGCCCTGAACCAACTACTTAACCAATACTCAGCGAACCGTCCACTCCGCTCATCCAACAAAACCCTTCTGCATATAACTCAAGCCAACAACACTGCAGGTAAAGCTCTTTTTGCTCATACCATAGCAAAGATGTGGAATAACCTCCCCCAGAATATTTCCTCAGCACCTTCTATCACACTCTTCAAAAAATCACTCAAATCACACGTCTTGCATTCCTGGCTCTGTCCTTGCATCACATAAATGCTTCCCTGCTCTCCTCATATACTTCCTACCTTACTCTATATTCTGCTTACTATCTCTATATTACAGTACTAACTTCTCCTCAAAACTGCCATACAGGGCCTTCCTGTGGTCACGCACAAACCTGCTCAGCAAAAAATATTGTCTGTTTATACTGGCATATGTGATGTATCTGATGATTGTATTGTTACAATGTAATCATTTCATTAGTTATGTGATGTATCTGATGATTGTATTGTTACAATGTAATCCTTTCATTAGTTATGTGATGTATCTGATGATTGTATTGTTACAATGTAATCAATTCATTAATTATGTGATGTATCTGATGATTGTATTGTTACAATGTAATACTTTCATTAGTTATGTGATGTATCTGATGATTGTATTGTTACAATGTAATCCTTTCATTAGTTATGTGATGTATCTGATGACTGTATTGCTACAATGTAATCCTTTCATAGTTATGTGATGTATCTGATGATTGTATTGTTACAATGTAATCCTTTCATTAGTTATGTGATGTATCTGATGATTGTATTGTTACAATGTAATCCTTTCATTAATTATGTGATGTATCTGATGATTGTATTGTTACAATGTAATCCTTTCATTAGTTATGTGATGTATCTGATGATTGTATTGTTACAATGTAATCCTTTCGTTAGTTTTGAACAAATCACTTTAATCATGTTTTTCTTGCATGTCATATCTTGTATTGTAAATAATATCTAGTATTGCATATATTATCACTGAACATATAGTATAATAGTGGAGCTTTTCTCCCCGGGACTCCGCTGTAAATGAACTTCGCTCCAGTCTGACTTTCCCGGTCAACAAATGTAAAATAAATAAATAAATAAATAAATAAATGTGTAAAGCCTGGGAAAGTCCATTGAACACAAGTGTCCCTTTTCATGAGCAACCCAGGAGTACTGTCTAGTCAAGTAACTCATCAGAGTCGCATAAAAAAACAATGAAGGCTAAATGATCAAACAATGAATTATAGCAGGTAGTTCTTTAACATCTCATAGCCTTATTCATCAGTGCTAAACAAACTGCTATAGCCCAAAACACTGCACTGTGTGCCTGCAAAAAAGCAAACTAAATAAAAATGCATTTATTGTTGAAATATTGACATTAAACTCATAAAATAGTAATAAATAAACTATCAACATTCAACAGAGCATTGAAATCAAGAATCATATCCAAAGAACATGGCACATATGATGGTATTACATTATAACTACTCTGGCTCATGGTTAGTAGCTAGGTTTTCAGTCCAGGGGAAGACTGAGGAGTCTAGCTCAAATTTCCAGTTGCCCGAAAGCACTGTCTGGTTAAGTGACTTGCAGAAGGTCAGGGCAGGGCATACATATGAGGCAAATCAGAGATGTTTACAAAACTGGAAACAGATAAGAACAGGCTACTATAAATCACTTAAAAAGTAAGCAGGACAACAGGTTTTGCATCAACATGCTTTTTAAATGACACTGACAAACTAATCCTCAGTGGTTTAGTGCACTACCACAAAAAAAAAAAAAAAAAAGTTTATAGAGGCCTGGCAATTTGGTGAGGAGGATTAAGACTTTTGCCTTCCATAGGCAAGGTGTAGGGTTTGATGCTGAGCAAGTCATTTAATCAGAGTGCGCCACCTAACTAGGGCATTTTACTGACACACACACACACACACACACACACCTCACTGGTTGGTAGCAAACCTGGGGTGCACTGCTGCAATATCTCATTTATAAAAAATGAAAATCACTAACCTGGGTAACTTCATTTTGGTAATGTCCCAACCCTACCTGCCTTTAAAATTTTACACGATGCTAGTCTCATTGTACAGTGATCAGAAAATGTGTGCAGTATGCATGTGCATGCACAAGCGCACACAAAAAAATCAGACTCTTGTTTAGAGCAAAAATGGGCTTGAAAAATCAGACTCTTGTCAATAGCAAAAAATGGACTTTGTTGAACCTGGGCCCCTCCTAGCCAGCATCAGTGCAAGGCAGCTGTCTAAGTTATCTTGTACTGGATCCAGGTCCTGCTGGTGGTTTTTCCATGGATTGCTCATAAATCAAACTCCAAGATCAGACAACTGTAGGAAAAAGTAAATACTTTCTACCCCCACTGCTAAGTGATCCTGCCTTTAATATGGTTGATGAGGGAGGAAATTGAAATTAGTCTTCAACCTTTCTCCTGAAAGCTAAGTGACAACTGATGGACCATCCAGGTTCCTTCTAGATATACCTCTAGGACATGCCTTCTATATATTTTATTTTTTTCTACTTTATAATTACAGAATGCAGCTACCTTTGCAAAACAACTATGCATTTATAGTGCCTGCACTAAATTAGTTTTATTTGGACTTTTCTCTTTGTCTCATCTGTAAATTGGCTTTACCATCATAAACTACCCATTAAACAAAACTGAAATGAAGTGCAAAGTATTCTTTAACTTAATATTTCCTTATGTACTGTCAAGAAGTTGGCAAATTCAGCAACTGAATGGTTGTCAAGCATTTTAGCCTATTTACAAAATTTACTCAAGTTTGACAAGGCCATAGTCTGAAGACTGCAATATTTGGCACTACAGTATATTTATAAAGTCATATTTGTCATGGTAAGATGTTTGAAGACAGATGAATCTGGGCATCTTGGGGCAATGCAGCAATTGCCTCATGTACACAGACAACCCTCTCCTCCTTCCACCCAACACTACAACCTGTGAGAGATGCACTTATATAGACAAACTGGAAGGAAAGCTCTCTTCACCCAAGAGTGGACTAGACAGTCAAGAGGAGAAGGTGAACACTTGCACCACACTCATCACATAGTCCATCAAAACATACACCACCAAAACACACACAGAAACACAAAACACACACCTACATTTGTGAAGGCTCTCAAAAACCTACCCAAGCATCAGGGACCTCCAAAGCAGAAATGCAAGCAAACTCCACCCCCCAACACAACCCAAATGACACATAGCCCACAAACTCAGTGTGCCACTCAATCACAGCCCATAAGGCATAACAATGTACCCAACACTCTAGTCATAGGTGACTCTATAGTCAGGCACACTGATGTCCCACTCTCCAGGCTAAACAAAGAGAAAGTTACTGTCAGCTGCCAGGATCCACCACATAATGCATGCACTCAGGTCACTCCACAACAAGTACAAATATGACACTGTCATTGTCCATGTTGGTGTGAATGACCTGAGACGTACCTCCCTGGACTACATGAAGAGAGACATGGAGGAGCTCTTCGATCTTGTAGCCCAGGCAGGTATGACCCTAGCCCTGAGTAGCATCCTGCCATCACCCAGAATGATACCACAGAACAAGGACAAAATGATTGACTTCAACAATTGGCTAAGCTTCTGGTGTCATTCTAAGGGGATCCAGTATTTGTCTGCCTGGGATGACATGATTGACAGACCATGATGCTTTGCCAGAGATGGCCTGCATCTGTCGCCCTTGGAATTCCAGATACTGGCTAAGGCTCTTGCCACCCCTATAGTGCCTTTTTTAGGCAAGGTTCAAATGACAAATTCTCCACCGTAACAGGTACAAACAAGCAAAATCTGAGGGTAATACTACTCAATGCTAGAAGTCTAAACCTCAAAATGCACTCGCTCGAGGCACTCCTTAAAATGGAGAACATCGACATCTGTGCAGTGACAGAGACCTAGTTCAAAGCTCCAGAAAGCACCCCTGCATTACCAGGCTATAATTCATACCACACCTTTCGGCCACGTAACCCAGAACAAAGCACTAAAGGTGGAGGCGTGTCCATATTCATTAAGGATATCCACACCTCCAGGCTAGTTCTCAGCATAATGCATCCGAGATTATCCAAGTGCAACTAACTCTGGGCAAGATCGCAATCCAAATTGTAGCTTGTTACAGACCCTCAACCATGCCCCAGGATGCCCACTCCTCATTTCTTGATACACTGGAAAGTATTAGGGTACAACCCAACACTCTAATAATGGGCAATTTCAACTACCCCACCATTAACTGGGAAAATTACTCATGTACCAACTCTTTTGCTCAACATTTTTTGGAATTCATAAATTTCAGTGCCTTGGATCAACTTATTCACACCCCCACCAGGGGCAGCAATATCCTAGACCTGGTCATTACCAACATGGGCAACCAATGTTGCACACCGGAGGTCAATTCCTCATTGGTCAGATCCGACCACAAGCTCATCACCCTAGACATCCACATCCCGCCCCCCACCCCCAATTAGGTAAACAACTGTAAAAAACTTCTCCAACGCTAACTTCAAACTTCTTAAGACAGAAGTGGCAAACTTCATGACACCCATGCAGATGGACAATAGAGGTACGACTGCTGAATCCTACACAAATGCACTTTATAAGCACTTATATGAGTGCATGGATCATGCTATCCCTAATAGAACCAAGATGCTATCCTCCAAAAAAAGGAAGCCAATCTGGTGGTCCTCTGCCATAAACAAACTCTACAACAGAAGAAATAAACTGTTGCTAAAAAGAGGAACTCCCTGGTCAACCACAGTAAGAAGTTGAGATCCCTCATAAAATCCTCCAAAGCTAGTTACGAAAACAATATTGCCACTGACTCTAAAGACAACCACAAAGCATTCTATAGCTATGTCAAGAATCTCAATGGCAACATTCAGATCTGCTCTGAGTTACAGCACAATGGCACTAAATATACAGAACCAACTGATATTGCTAACATCCTGGCAGATAGGTTCAGTGCTAACTTTACGCCCCTCTCACCCCCTAGAGGGCCTATCTCTATACTGGAAGAATGCAAAGTTCCTGTAATAATGGCTGCACAGGTAAAAAACACACTCTCCAAAGCCAAGAACACAGCATCCATGGGACCTGACAATATCCCAGGCTGCGTTCTACATGAACTACAGAATGAACTGGCACCCTACTTAAGCACCATGTTCAATCATAGCCTCACCTCAGGCTTTGTACCCACTGAATGGTGCACCACGACGGTTATCCCACTCCACAAAGGGGGAGCCATGACGGACCCTGGGAACTACTGCCCCATTAGCCTGACGAGCCTGCCCTGAAATGCCATGGAACGTATCATCATGGACCTCATAAACAAAGACATTGGTAATCTCCAAACTCTGAACCCTACCTAGTTTGGGTTTGTAAAAGGCAGATCATGTCTCCTAAACCTGACTGACTTCTTTGAAGCAGTCACCAAAGCCATAGATGAGGGAAGGTGGAACACATAGCTTATATAGATCTCACCAAGGCTTTCAACACCATTCCCCACTCTGGAATTATAGATAAGCTCACTAAATTAGGTATAAATCCTTATGTCACAAGATGGGTTGTCAACTGGCTCATGGACAGAACCCACACTGTGAAAGTAGCAGACTCCAAATCTGACTTCAGACCAGTGACAAGTGGAGTACCACAGAGTTCAGTCCTGGGTCCTCTCCTGTTTGATACCTACTTCTCTGAAGTACAGGCTAACACATGACTGCAAACTAGGAGCTATAATCAAAACTCCTAATGATGTGGACATACTACAAAAGGGCCTCACTGAGACAGATGCCTGGTGTCAAAGCCATGGCCTGAAGCTCAATGCCAAAAAGTGTATTGTCATCCCCTTTGGTAAAAACAACTGTACCCATGAACTACCACATAAGTGGTAGTCTACTTAATGCAGAAAGTGTGATAAGAGACCTTGGGACACAGGTGGACAGTAGTCTCTCCTTTGATAATCACATCACCACAGTGGTCAGGAAATCCTTCTACCTGGCTCACCATCACAAAAGGTTTCTCATCCAGAAAAAAATAGGTCATTGTTCCCCTCTACTCATTAGACCCATTATAGAGTACAATGTCCCTTTTGGTATGTACCTCACAAGACATCTACAACTGGAAAGGCCACAGAAATACCTCACAAAGAGGATTACTGGCCTCAAACAGATGCCCTACGTAGACCGTCTCAAAAAACTCCAGTTTTACTCCGTCGCATATCGCCTACTCAGAGGCGATCTCTTCCTAACATACAAAGCTATGTCAAACCCAGAGCTGTTGGACATGCTCCACTTAAAGAAATCCCAATCCCTCCGAGCTATATGCTCTAGGGACCTAAACCTTGTCACCACAATAAATAGAACATGCTGGAGGGATAGATTCCTGTCCCAGAGACTTCCCATATTCTGGAACAGACTACCTATCTGTGTCAAACAGAGCTCCTCATTAGCTCTCTTCAAGAAAAATCTGGATGACTGGATGGGAAATAGGAAATTCACCCCAGGGATCACTTCTGTGGCTCTGCTCGACAGGGGCACAGGAAAATAATAATCTTGGGTGGCGAAAGCCAGGGTACCTTTTTGGCTAGGCTTATATAGGCCCTAGGGCTAATAGTCTAATACCTACCTATGAACCTATAATACCATTAGTTTGTACTTCAACATCTGGCACTATAAATAATATTTTGAATAATAAGCTGCATAAAAATACAATGTCAAAACTCATTCTAAAGGGTATGAGAACTGATTTCCATCCTAGTTTAATGTAAGAAAATCTGGCTAATTAGTTAATTAATGGCGTGGAGTAGAACAAAAAAGAAGACAAGTCTTGTTTTGTGGCAAAATATGCAGATAAACTCAAACCTATATGGAATTTGAATTTATGAATGCTGATTATAATAAAATGTTATTTTGGAAAATAAGGCTTATACTTTTAAAGCATATCATTTTCCAGTTTAGAGAGCGTAAGATTCGTTGTGCTGATAAAGATAATGTTGCATAGATATTATTACATTACTAATAAGAAACGTGTATGCCTATGATCAGAAATATACTGCATCTGCAAACACACACCTTAATGAAAATTTGCAGACTACACAGAGTGCAAATGTTTGTAGATACATACAGAGCTTTACAAATGAACAAAGCTAACATTCTGGTGGATCAGTAATTCTTTTCTACCCTATGGCCTGTTACTTTAAGCAGATGTGTGAAGATTGTCGTTAAGGTCATTCACAAAAACAGAAGTCTATCAAGTCTGACCTTTACCTTACTGACAGTAATGCAGAGCCCTCAATCACATTATCAAATTACATGGATTTTACTTAAAAGAGATTTTTTTTTCTGCCAGACACTGGAAACAGGAAGAATTAACTGAAAGTGAGGTATATTTACCTCAGGTATTATTTCAACACGTCAGCAGTACCAGCTGTATCTATCAGGATAACAGAATGAAGCACTACATTGACATGCTCCTTACTAAATGCCAGTACCACAGCAGTGCTACCTATGTTATTGAATATGTCGGGTATTTAAATATTCCTGCATATAGAATACTCTTGATTTTTCTCTGTAACTTGATCACTAGAAACACATTTGATGACATCCACAAGCGCATACTGCCTTTCAGTTTCAAGAAGACACTATAATATTTGATCACTAATTGCCTATAGTTCTGACCAGGCACTATATTTATGCTAATAAAAATGTGTATGTGGTGTCATGTACAGATATATAGCAATTAAGGTTGCCTTCTATCTTGCGGATGTTTCAGTTCTAAAATTATTATTAGTATACTTTATTCTGTTCAGCTTGCATCTAATCGTCATTCACACATTAATGTAAGAGATATAAATAACCAGGTAATATAGCTGGTTTGACGACCCTTTTCAGATATGACCTGGGTATAATTTTACAAGCAGGAGACTAAGTCATCATGTGCAAAGATGCAGGTATTATAGAAAGAGCAATAAATAGCAATAACAGCGGGTTACAGAGCTTCCTTATTAACATTTACAAAATTAATATTGAATGTTTACACGCAGTTTCTCAGCAGCAGAAACACTTCGATTCATTTTACAAATGAAGCGTAAGGTCCTTCTCGAAGGATGATAAAGAGATGAAGTTTTTTTTTATCTCAAGTAGGTAGTTGGTTCCACATTGCTGGTCCAACCCCAGAGAAGGCTTTCTCACAGACTGTTAGTTTGAATCTAGGTCTGATTAGTGTGAGTGTATTTTTTGGCTTTTTTCTTATTTATTGTGATTATTCAACTGTTTAAAAAGTAAAATCATTTGTTGGACTGAAAAAAATATATATATTTCCTTCCCATGTTTTATTTTTAGCATTACTATTCATATTTTTGATTGCTAAACATCTTGAATTCTCTTTTAATAGCATTTTCAAGGGTAGATACAGAGATATGCTTGTGCTTATTTGCAGAACAACAAACTGAAGCTCTCACAATAATGGTAAGGGCTGGGAGTTTTGCTACTCCTACACCAAAAGTAAGACCTTTGCCTTATGTAGTTTACTAGAGAATCCGTGCTCAAAGATCGTGTTCCACACACATCTACGTCTTCACTCAGGGCACAAAAACATCCTTGACTATACCCAGCTGGTAAAGATATGTGATTGTTGAATGCCATCATGGTAAGTGCAGTGCAGGAGAAATGTGCCTAAAAGGCCTTGTGAACATACATCTCAATATCTTAGCACAAGAAATCTGGACAAAGCCTAAAATAATGGGGTGACAAAGGCCCAAAAGTAGGGACAGATATTAAACATTGCTCTTATAAACTTTGAAAGTTGCTAGAATAGCAGAATTTGTGTTGCTATGCATTTTCTGAAAGATATGAAGTCTGAACTCAAATATATTTCATCATTTATTGACTTCAGTCCTCAGTGATTTATCATAAAACAAAAAAATTTATGAAGAACAGACCAAAAATATGAGGCATAAATCTTGACAGTTCAGAGGTATGGTTGGGAAGCAGTGCAGCTTCCAAACATCTGACAAATGGCATCCATCCACCTATCAGTTAAAGAAGCTCCATGATCTTTGCCTATGCTCCAGGGATGGCTGCTAATACCCTCTGCCTGACACAAGTTCTATTCCGACATCTTTTCAATAGATGATATCCCAAAATTCACTTCAGGTACTCACTAGTCTGCAGATTTTAGAACCCAGAGCAGTAGCTGTTTCATCTAACACCCAGTCCTATTCCCCGGTCTGGTACCCCTCACTTATACCCAACATGAAGTGCTGAGGTTCTCCAGTACTGCAGTCCTGATGACTAAAGCTGTATCAGTAGTCATTTCTGTAGTAGCGTGCAGAAATATCAGTATTGAAATTAATACTGGCACTGCTCTCCCGATTGATCAGCATGCACGATCGCATCCCATAACACCTTGCCACTTGGGGAAGATGCCACATTCACCCCACCCTAGCTACACTACTGCCTTGATCACCCCCTCAACTTTCTTCTCTGAAAAGGGAGGTTTCCATGCCAGCTTGGTGGCACAGAGGGAGAAAGCCCTGACTACTGCCCAGGTGACTTGCATTCAGTTAGTTGATTGTGTGACAAACAGTGCTGGCAGGAAGGATGAGAGGTGCCTATTCTGGGCTGAAGGTGTTTGTCCCAGACAGCTATCTCTGCCGCTTTAATATCAAGAGACAGAAGTCACAAGCCACAAAAAGGAGGAGGAGGTGTAGGGAGTGGCATGGACTGTGGCTGCCAAAGTCAGTGATGGCAGCACCTGTCTAGCATATCAAGGAGTGAGCAGGAGTGTTTACAGTGGAAGGAGCATTGGTTGTCCCTGGTGTGGATATCACCAGCAGGGCAGGGTTAGGGCCTTACTACAAAAATGATCTCATTATTAAGATGCTTTTGAGATCACAAATGTCCCTGATATCTGCCAAGATGGTACCCTCCACCGGTACAGGATCCCACCCTGGTGGAACCATGTACCACTGGTGAGTCTTGATAGCTGATGGGCAGGTTTCCCATGTACTTTTGACTGCCTGTTGTCTCCAGCATGCTTCTCCTCATCCCGCATTAGAAGTCAGAGCCTCTAGACCATCACAACAATACCTGGCTTCTTCAGTGTTATCCCTTGCTTGTGACTGCTGTCCCTAGACGGCTACCCTTATCATGTCAGTGCTCAGATTCCAATGTCCGTCTGCCATGCAATGCTAAACCAGCCAACAATAGTAGCCTCTGACTTCCTTTTCATTTCCACAATAAGACAGATCAGAACAACTCCATCCCTCTGCTAGCACGCACTATTCACAGTGAATCCAGTACCCTAGTCACCCAACAACTTCTTACCCCTACATTTTACCCACTTATCTCATTCCTTTGCATCTGTTAATGCTCAGGCTACCTCAACCCTACCACCAGCAAAGCCTTCCGACTGACTGAGCTACCCAATGACTCTGCTAATAATGACCAAGTAAGTAAGTAAACTTTTCCTTCTCAGACCCTTTTCAGTCATGGCCACAAGGACATATCTAAATATGACAGATTTTATGTGTGTGTGTGTGTGTGTGTGTGTGTGTGTGTGTGTATATATATATATATATATATATATATGTGTGTGTCTACTATATATCTATATATGATCAAAATTTCAGAAAGTCGAAACCCATATGGCCAAGACCATATGTTCGACTTTTGGAATTTCGAACATGTAAAAAAAACAAAAAACAAAAAAAAAACTTACCTACACTTTGCTAAC
Source organism: Protopterus annectens (assembly GCF_019279795.1). Lineage (NCBI taxonomy): Eukaryota > Metazoa > Chordata > Ceratodontiformes > Protopteridae > Protopterus > Protopterus annectens. Next base: position 313,365,146 of record NC_056750.1, on the reverse strand, counting down.
AGGGGGACAGGCCCCCCCCCACACCCCCCTGCAACTTAAATATACTAACTCCGAGATTGCACCACAGTGCGGAAGATGGTAACCTTCCCATTCCGCACTATATGGAGATGCCCATTCTGCATGATCGAAATTTCAAAAGTCGATCATATGATTTCAGCCATATGGGTTTCTGCCTTCTGAAATTTCGATCATGTGTAAGGGACCCCATATATGTGTGTATATATATATATATATATATATATATATATATATATATATATATACATATATATATATATATATATATATATGTATGACAAACAGTCGGAAGGATCACTTGTTGAGACCACAACCTCAAAAGCAATGCTCGAGAAGCATTTCAATGAAAAATTGATGGAAAGGTTGAAAGGTTGTGAATACTCACCAGCATATCACTTGTAGCATAAAAAAACAAAACAAAACATAAAAACAAACAGTAACAGCTGCCAGTGCACACCACTGTGCTAAGTTACAAAATGTGAAGAAATTAATAAGGCAAACCTAGAGAGGTAACACTGGCTATGGCACAATCATATCTGATATCATTGTTCACACTAGTACTCAAAGGCATTCTAGCAAGTGAAGGACACTCATGTCGCCCCACATGGAAACTTGCATGTAACTCCTGCAACTGTAAAGACATTCCCATATCCCAAGTGTTAGGAAAAATGTGCCTGAAAAGTATCTGGAACATACCTCTCAACCTGAGCAATGTGCTGCATAATAAAACCAGATAATGAACACATTCCCTAACTAAAAAGTGACTCAGTAGAATACCACAATTGTTGTACAACTGCTTTGCTAAATGGTGGAGAAATATTGTCATCATAGCTTCAGACTGTATGGAGTAGCATGCAATAGTAATATATTCATTAACTATGTCTTTATCCCTGTTACTAATGACATTCCCAAAATGCTCCCCTCATCTAACTAAGTTTTCTCCGTTTAAAAGACAGACTGCTTGCTATGCTAGGATAATATTCCTAAAGTCTGGGTCCTTGGCAGGCAGTATGACATGAGATCACAGGCATTCCAAAATTAATTGGAAATATCTGAGGAAATGTTGTAGTGATATTACCTCTGGTTGCAAACTTCCTTGACTTCCCAATCAGATATACCTCTTCAAAATATTTAAGAAATAGAGCCACATCAGAGGGGAATGTCCCCCTAAGATCCTTGTATGCATTAATAACTTCATCTTCTCTTAGAAAAGACAGCACTAGGAGTTTCTTGACTATCAGTTCTGAATCTTTTGCCAGACATTCTGGAGTTTTTATTTATATGTGTCATAGCAGCTGATTTAAAGTCGCATAAAACAAGTTTTAGTTGAGGAGTAACGGGTCAAACACCCCCCTGTCATAACATATTATAAGCTCTATAGGATTTCCTGGACATAAGCACTTATAGCAAATGTAGGCTTTTGCTCATACTATTGGCCTTAACAAAGCCATGCAGACTATACTTTTTACTCCTGTAAGAAATCTGCTGTCTATTAGCTAGATTATATTAGTAGAAAGGTCATGTAAGTCAAGTGCAGTACTGAAAGCTATAACAGTGATCCCACAAGCTGTATCACAAAACCTTTTTGTTTACAAATGATCCTATCTTCAAACTTCACTGCAATATATACAAGTTCTGCAGTGTTATACTCTTGGCTCCTTGAACAGAAAATTGCTTTCTTCTCAACCTGTGCATATGTTGAACTAATCACTTTTGGCTAGGCATGTCAACCGCTCCAATTGCGATGTACCACACATAACATCATCTGCTGTGATATGCAGAGGATCCTTGACTGCGTAGTCTTAGCTTTGAGATGTGAAAAGGCTTGGTACTTGACACCTTTTCAAATTGGCAGAATCTGGTGAGTGGTGGTACAGTGTTGTTTTCACTAACTTCTCTCCAGCTAGAAAGGGCAATGTAGTAGCCCTCCCTTTACACTTGTCTGACAGCTTCAGATGAAATGCCCAGTATTTTTTGTCTTCAGATACCTTTTGTAGATTTAACAAGTATCTATCCAGTACAAGGATATCCTTTCCACACTTCAGTAATATGATGGACTACCTACTCCCAAGTTTATCACATGCCTACTGTATATTCACTACCTCTGCCACTGAGAACATAAGGCAACAGCTATTCTCAATGTAATATCCTATTTTATAGTTTTTCAATAGCATTTTTTGATGTATTGTACTTTCCTTAAACTTCCACTTCGATAAATTATGCCACGTAACTGAATTTTCAACATTAAGCTCACTGAACCATATGCTAGAAGACTTTTAAGAAGTGGAAGGAACTAAACCACCCCAAGAAAATGCATATTCACAAGAAACATGTAAACATCATGCATGCAATGAGAATACATCAGATGTGAACTCCAATCTTAAAGTTTTGAGACAGTCCCCTTACTGCTGACACACCATATTATCCTAAATAATGTCACTATTCATGAATCACATTATAGTCACAGAGTATAATGTCTAGTTTAGACTATCTCTTCTAAATCTTATTGAGCCCCGCATCAACCTCAGCCATCTGAAGTCCACCCTACTGCCCTCTGACAACTTTAAGGTATGAACACTGCCTCTACTGTGCCATGGACAAACAGTCCTGAATTCCAGTCGAGAGTTTCACCTCATTTTTTTTAAATTCCAGCTATTTAAAAAGGTTGAGAAATGTGGGTATTTAGTTTTATTTAATATAGATCAATGTAGGCTGAGCTGTATTTTAAATATTGTTTAAAAATGGTGATTGGGGAAAACAAGGTGAAATAAGATTCTATATTCCAAATGGTTCTAAACGTTAATATGTTTAGAAAATGACTGAATGCAAGAAGTAATGAGTATCCAGAAGTGTTGTATGCTGTTTTTTAAACTGCATATAAAAATCATGTGCACAGTCTAGAGAATGGGCATGTAAGGAATGAGATGTTGGGAGGCTGGTATGATGGTTAAGGTGTTTACCTTAGAGATACAAAGTGCAGGGTTTGATTCTCACATGGGGTAACTGGCTTGGCTTAAAATGACCCACAAGGGCAGTTAGCCTTGTACTACCCTAATGGTTATAATAATGATGATAATGATATGGATAATATACTTTCAGAAACAAGAGTTCACACATTAAAAATTGGAATGAGTTTATGGTTTTCAAATGCAGTGAAAAGGATATAGAATTATATAAAGTCGATAGCTACATGCAGTTTCCACATCATGACAATTGTAGGTGAACAAACATTTCTAACATGTATGCGCAGTGGAAACTTTTTACACATAAGTGATCCCCCAATATAAAATGGAATTCTGCCTCCCTCACTTATCCTAATATACTCAATTCCGAGACGTATGGTAGGTAACAGAAGAAAAAAATAAAGACAACTCCAAACATATGACTCCAAGGGAGTCAAATACTTGAAGCATGTCCCATCTGTATGGGATGGGCAGTGCCTACCACATCTATGTCAGTTAATGTAAACACTCAGAAACATTTACTGGCAAAGAAAACAAATCCAAGTTCACTGTGATCTCACCATGATAGGGCTGTTTTGTTACCAGATTTGATATGCCGGGTGCATTAGTTATGTCTTTCTGAAAATAATTTTAATAAATTAAAAGTAATAAATGTCCTTGCTAATAATATAGAACAGATGACCATCAAAAGCACTTCAATACAAAATATTCAATTGAGTAATTACTATAGTGGCCATAACAGTACATGATATAGTGGGAGAACATTGCTGCATGAATTACAATTTCAAATGTGATACGAACTATCGGGGAGATTCAACTTTTTTTAGCAAGTACAGAACTATACTCTTTTGACCTGTGGCCACTATGGTTAGCTCATCAATAAAATAAAATGCTCACTGCTCTCTCTCTCTCTCTCTTCTTTTTTCTGAATTTCAAAAAGAAGAGCCATACAGAATATCAAAGAATGTTCTTTTGAGGAAGCCCATAAAAATAAACGCCCCAAAACAGCATAAAATATGCAGATAATAAAGAAGTAAATATAGGTAACAAAATATAGCATCACAACATAAAACAGGAAAATGACTTACTATGCAAGACAAAATACAAAACTGCAAGGCTGTTATGCTACTTTTCCTATGTTAAAAAAAACAAAAGTCACAAAGGTTGCCTTGCCTCTGATGTATCTATGTAGCATAACAATATTTGAGTCACAGTGGATGGCACTGTCAAAAAGTTAAATACAAGGATGTTCAAGCAAACAAATTAATGCTAAAAGCTGCCTAATTTTAATCAAAAAGATCTGGTCAGTGAATGTCAGGCAAATTAACTCATCAAAACCTGGTCAGAAAAATTACATCTTATATCCCATATTTTGTCAGGGAAGCAGATACTGACACAAATCAAAAGACAGAGAAACAAGTAAAATAAATTCAGATCTTGAAAACTACAAAATAATATTCAAAATTTCATGCAATATATGAAAAAAGATTATTAGAAGCTGTTTTTCAAGGACATTATACTTCTCTAGGTATTTATCAGTAATTCAGAGTCTTCACCGAACAATACTTTAAACCTTATTTGAAGGAGGCACAGGGGCAGTATGCAAATTACCCCTTAAGGCCACATAAGTGTTTTAGCTGCATGGATTCTGAATGCCCACTAACTTCTTATATTTTATAAGTCTTTTCTGAGGTTGGCCAATAAGGCAAAATCTAGCTTTATGACATGTTTTTTTTATTTTTACATGCTTGTCAGTACAGCACAAGTGGATAGTTTGTCCATTTTCTGAAAACACTCAGCTTTTCTCAAAACAATAACAATACACTTACTGCAAAGTTTCTCCAAATAAGAACAAAACAAGTGAAAAGTCACACAGTGCAATACATTGCCAAAACACCAAAAAGACCTTAGTGAATCAGAGACTTCGCTGTTTAATACGTTAAAGCATCAACAAGCATTCGGAAGTCATGCAGCTGAAACACTTATGCATTCCTCATGGCTAATTTGCATATATCACGTCAACCTTCTTTAAAGGAGATGTAAGATATTATACATTTTTTGTTTGTGACCTTCACTCTGGAGAGGTCATTCTTATTTCTAAACATGACAAAGTATAATTTCTTGGAAAACCTGCTATATTAACCCCTTAGATAGTAAAATTGAAAACTGTATCTTACAGTAGAGGTAAAAGAAGCTTTATAATTGCTAAAACTATGCCAAGAAACTATCTCCAAGGTAGATCTGTATGTAGAACAGAATTAACAAAGTGGAAGTGGTACCAGATCCAAAAGGCAAAAAAAGTGTCATGAGGAATGGAGGTTGGGGAGCCTGTCCTGAAGACATTACCTACTGCTATGGTAAGTATAGTCACACAGCTCTGCTAGGCTCATTGTAGCAATCACTGGTTCTAGAATTCCCTATATGAATGATAAAATATTTTGTAGTGTATTCTTAGATCCTAGAAATGAATGCATAATCTATAGCTTGCTCTGCAGGACCGTCAAGGCCAATTGTGTAAACTGTAAACAAAACACTCAACCTCCAGTGGTTAGAAGCTTATTAACAAAAGTCGAGGTAGCAGCCTCACTGATATTTGGGATAACATTTTTGAAAAAGCCTTCTGAAATAACGATAGGAAGAGTAGGATGTGCTCAAACAGCTCCATGCAAAGATTCACTGGTGTTATTACAGGAGGTAGTGCAGCTATTAAGCCACTTAGAGTTTCCTTAGCTAGAAGACTCTGTTCCTTCCTCATGGATTATGCAAAAAGCTAATTAAGCCTGTTACTGAAGTTTTGATCTTTTAGTGTACTCTCAGAGTTGTCTATGAATATTCACGATATGTAGAATTTTTTTTCCCTTTAATTATCCTGTTTGGGAAGAAACACTGGAAGTCTGAATGTTGGAAGAATTAATTAAATCTACTTGGAATCACTTCATGAATAAAATAGAGTAGTTTCTGATGAGGCTATTTTCCATCTCAGTGTGTGAGTTCAGAAATCATTCTAGCATAGTTAATTGCTAGGAAAAACAAGGCCTTGTAAAAAAAAAAAAGAAAAATGCATAAAATTAGGTAGCGCCAGCTTTTAAGTCATGATACTAAGGTTTCAAACTAGACAGATATTATCTTGGTGGTATATGAAGTTCCCTTTTCATACACTATTTCACTGCAGTGAGTAAGCTTGCTAACAGAAATGGCAGATAAATGGATTTTTGTTGAAGACAAATAATGAAGAACTAAAGGGGAAAGTGAGTCAGACTACAGTTCTGCCACAAGACAGGAGCTTGTCGTTCATTTAGATAAGCTGGATTCTACAGTGACATTCCTTTTGGCTTCATTTATAATTTATATCACTCGCTAAGAAAAAGAAGACTAATATGAATAATTCGTTCTTCACCACTAACGGACTGAATGATCCAAGCCTGGAACGTAGCCCTGTACTCTATAACAGAGGTAGGTCATTGTGGGAAAGAAGAGGAGGAAACGGCTATGTGAATTTCAGGCCTGTGTGGAACAGGCTGTTTTGGTAATAGAGCTGCAATAAGAATAGCCTTGCTTCTTCTTTGTTAGAATAAATGTGTAAAGGAATCCCTGATTCAAAGTTACTGAAAACATGGCACATCATGGTCTTCTGAAGAGCACCTCAGTCAAAACAGACAGACAAAGAATACCAGCTTAGGAAGGAGAGCTCACATTTTGGTGACCATGAAGACTGTCTCTTTTATTTTTGTACACTAGACAAGGACATTTTCCTACCAAAGGAGTCTGCCAGTGTATTCTGTTGACATGGAAAGTAAATTGCACAACATATCAAGCCATCTGAGGTACACGGTCCCAATCTACCATTGCCAGTATACAAAGCAGTTAAACACTGTGCCTTGTTGATCTATCTTATGACTAGGTTACGGTCTATGATTATCCATAGAACTCCTGCATTCAAAACACACTTAAATGTAAAGACAGACAATTTGGTATAATAGCCAAATAGCAATGAAATTAAATGAAAATGGAAATCCCATGCACAAAACCAAAAATACTGCCTGTAGACTTTTAATAGGAATATACTTTTAAAGAACCTGAATGATCACTGTGACTAGCAAGGCAGCTTTCATTTATAAAGGAAGTAATGCACGGTGCTAGCACAATGAGCTTTCTGAACAAGTTAGCTGTGTGAGATGTAGAACAAGCATACATTGGTCACCCCTTCTTGCAACTAGGAAGGGCCTTGAGCAGCACTGAAATGCATGTTTCTTCTAGCAACTGCTTCACTGGCAAAATGTTTGACACAATACATCTTTTTGAACACTTGGAATGGGACCTGGAATATGTTTGGTTCAAACTCATTTGTGTATTTTGTTTACATTACCTATAATGTCCCAAAATTTGTAGTATAGTTAAAACAGTAAATTGTATAATGGGAAAGCAGGCCTTTGATAGTCTCAAGAGAGGAGACAAACTTAAACGGATGATGAGGGAGAAATCTGTCATAGTAGAAGGTAAAGTCCTTGGTTTGCTGAAGACTGCGGCTATTGATGTTACATTTGTCGCCTGACCTTCCATATCTGTTGCTGTCTTTGACAATGTTTTTTTTTTGCCTGCCTTGCTGCTGTCCTGTTTGCTTTCTACTAAAAGTCCAGAATATGAATGAACAGTTCTTGTTCTGTTTTGACGATGCTGAATGATGGTTTTGCACTTCCCATCATTATTCTAAGAACATCTATACAGGTGACTAAAAAAGAAGGTAAAGGCCCTCAGTCAGCATTCAGTAATTTTGCTTTAGCATCTTTGAAGCATGACTGAATATCAGGCCATGCATGTCTTCTTAGAACTGTACCAGTTTTAGCAAATGCATCTGAAACTGCCATTATAACCATATCTAATAATGTGATCACTAAACATCAACAGTCTGAGTTAATTCAGTAGTTTTAACTTTGCTAACATTAAAGTCATTGCATCACAGAGGCAAGATTTAATTAAAAGTACATCCCAAATAAAGTAACGGATTTAAAACATATGAGGCATCTAGAACTAGAACAAGTACATGCGCTGTCACACCCACACATGCAGAAATGACAAAACAAAACAACACTTTAAATAAATAAATAAATAGTTTCAAATTTGCAACAAATTGTAGGTTGCTGCAGAAAAAGTGCTTACAGGGCAAAGATAATGTGTATCTGAAAATGTTTCACTATTTCAAAAATGTTTGATGAAAGGAAAAATGGAAAATGACTTCACACAGAAGCAGATCCTTCATTTAATTTTTTTTTGGTTCCCTAAGACCTCATTTCTACAGGCTCAGCCCCCAATGCCCCATGTCCATGCTGGGTCAAAAACCCATCCTTGTGCCTCGCTGGACATACTCTGGTATCGCAGGGGTGTGTCGTGGAGCCTAAGGGCATCCTGGGGGCTGGGATCATCTGTGTTTCCATTTAGGTTTGTGCCCTAACCACTGCCCTTTCTCCACTCCTCATGTTTGTTGACTGCATCTGAGGGCAATGCCCCTCTTTGGACTACACCTCCCCTTTAACGTACATATCAATGAGCACCCTCCCACACAGGACAGGCACCCCCATCCCATCCTTGCCTATCAGTTGCTTGAGCTACTAATTGAACCCAGGTTGATTGGGCTGTAATTAGGCATTATCCCTCTATACCACCAGAGCAGCTTAAAAGCAGTCCATTTATTGACCATAAAAAGATGATACTTTAAAGAAAAAAAAAGTTAAAAAGAAAGAAAACCCCAAGGCAGTAAAGCTGTCTCATTTGTAGAAACACTGCACTGAAAATGAATGAATGCAAATTCACATAGAATACCTAATATGTAATTAAAACCTAAAGTGCATGCAGTCTCACTAATCCATAATAATAATAGCTCAAACCACGACACCCATGGTTGCATGGTTGGGATAGGAGATTCAAAAAAAAACAAAACGGTAAAAAAAGCCAAAATAAATATTTAGAAAGCTAGTTCCTTATGCACACAAACGCATGATGATTTGGGCTGGTATTCATAGTTGCTTGTGGAAATGCCATAGGGATATTCCTGATGCTAACAGATGTATAGCTAAGGCAATATTCTTACGGGCCATTTATACTAATGTGAAACGCCTTAAAAATAATGAGATCCAAATGAGAGAAATATTGTAAAGCATAATATGCTAATGAGGCAGTTTTGCAATTCCTAGTCAGACATCCCTGCAGTATGTACATCTGTTGTTAAAACTGATGCTTCACCTTAATATTGGAATTGCAATTCACAAACTTGCTTGTTCAAGTATGCACAAGCACTTCCCTGACACACAAATAAATGATTTCCCTCAGCAACCCTTTCATTATTTTGTATTAAGTATGCACAAGCACTAAAATGACACAATAAATGATGTTGCTCAGTGATCACTTTAGCAGTCTGACCATGTACTCACAATAGCTGTCCTGATACACAAATTACTTATTTCCACCAGCAACCCCTTCAGTAACATTTCCTAGTATGCACAAGCACTAAAATGAAGCATTTCCTCCTAAACACCGCCTTCAATAACATGCCGTAGTATGCCCAAGCACCAAAATAAAACATTCACCCATCGACCCCTTCAATAACATGCCGTAGTATGCCCAAGCACCAAAATAAAACATTCACCCATCGACCCCTTCAGTAACATGCCATAGCATGAACAAGCACCAAAATGAAACATTTCCTCAAGTGAACTCTTCAGTAACATACTCTAGTATGCACGAGCACTAAAATGAAACATTCAGCAAAGTGACTCCTTCAGTAATATGTCCGGGTATGAATAAGCACCAAAATATAACATTTCTCCAGGTGACCCCTTCAATAACATGCCCTAATATGGACAAGCACTAAAATAAAATATTCACCCAAGCAGCCCCCTTAAGTAACATGTCCAGGTACACAGAAGCATCACCTAATCTTCCCTCGCATCTCTGCATTTTCCCTGAAAACTGCTGCTTATGGGCTTAATTTTTAGGCTATTTACTCACTTTTCATGCAAATGAGCTCAGTATAGATTCAAATCTGTGAATTAAACTCATACATACATGTAAAGCCCCTTAACAGCATAGTAACTGTTGCCCTATTGCTTATGTGTTAATCATGATATGGTTTTATAATTGGCGGTGTGTTTATAAAAAGTCCTCTGCATTTTTGTAGTCATCATGAAAGTCTGGGATTTGCATAATGACTTAATGTAGCTCTTCATGGACCACTGCTATGAAAATTCAAAGCCCCAGACTATGAATACCACGCTGTCTCAATTTATTACCATTTGTTATGCGGTGCTGAAATGATATTTCAAGTGGTGTTTTTTGATATTCATAAACACATGGCCACTTGACACAATTGCAACTCTCTCAGTCCTTTGCATCATACCTCTCAACCTCTTAAAGCAAGAAATCTGGACAAAGCCATAATTATAAAAGTGGGACAAATACCCAAAAATAGGGACAATGTTTAAATATTGCTCTTACAAACTTAGAAAGTTGACAGAATAACAAGTTTTGCATTAGCATGAGTGTTCTGAAGGGTATGAAGTCTGAAACTCAAATGTCTGTCATTATTTTCTAAATTCATTCTTTAATAATTTGCAACTAATTTGCCAGAAAGCCACAATTTTATGAAAAACGGACCAAAAATATGAGACAAAAATCTGGACATTCTGTGAAAAATCTGTACAGTTGAGAGGTATGCTCTACATCTAACAAAATTACTGGGAATTTTCCTCGAATCATTCCGATACACTAAACTGCTAAACATTTTAAGTAAACCAAACACTTTTTAAAATTACATCTGGAAACATACTGCATTCTTGTTTACAGAATGAAATGTAATGCCAGTCTAAGCTGTCCAGTGTGTGCATCTAGAACACTGCAGCTACTTTGCCTTTACTAGTTCCTCCCTTTTCCATTCTTTCCTCGCTCTTTTAAATGTAACAGATGAGTTAAGTCCTACCAACTAGTCAAATAGCTTGTGCTGCACATCAAATACTTCCTCCATGAAATACAACTTCCTCAGGTAAAAGCTAACCTGATACTTTTGCTTTATATTGGTAACCGATCTCTCCTGATATGTATGTCCTTTTTCCTGAACTCCACTGCTCTGGAGCCCCTTGATCTTGTGCACCCATACTATGCTCCATTTATCTTCTCTGTTTCCAACAAAAAATGTTTATTTTTCTCAGTCTGCCTTCCTTCATTATTCTGCCTTTCCCTAATCATTGTTGTTGTCCTTCTCCTCTTATTTTGAGCTTCGTAATGTCTCTTTCCCTACATGGCCACAAGATGGACATGTGGTATTCTCTTTTTACCTGCCCAGTGACTGGCAAAGTGTCTGAATTCCTTCCCTACCTCTATATTTTATTCCCCATGTAAAAGGATCCTAATGTCCTATACGTCTTATTAGTCTTTGATAATGCAATGCCTTTTTAAATATTATTTCACATTTATAAAAACAAGAACCTTGCATTTCTACTTCTTTTAAATACATTCTCTAGTTTATACAACATGATTTTGTTTTTGTTTCGCATATAAGTTATATAAAGACTCAGAAAGCATTATTGCTATGAGTTTAAATTTAATTATAATGAAAATACTTTTCAGTGGTATGCAAATATTCTTATTGACATAACACTATTCTGTTACACATTTACTGCTTTATTAAAAAAAAACTGCAATTTTTTTCAGTATTAAAATGAGGGGAATTTGTGTTCCTGGATCCAACCCTATCACTTCTTTTCCACATAGGATCCAGGCAAAGGAAAGCTGTGCTCACTGGGCAGAGTTAACATCAACAATTTATGCTTAACCATAATATAAAATATATATATCTGAATGCAGTAAGTTACCGTTGTCTGACATAGTTCACCTCATAAAATCACTCAGGATGAAGTCCTTTTGTTGCGTTTCAAGATTGAAAATATTAGTTCCATGGATACTGACAATATCCCTGGATGTCTGCTGAGAACTACTGGGTCTCTCCTAGTAAAATCCCTCCATCAACTCTTCACCCCATTAGTTCATCAGTATTATTTACAATGCTATGGAACGTTTTATAGCTGAACCAACAAACTTGAAAAAAGTGGTCTGACACGCATAGATACACACCATCTCAGTTTCATAAAAGGCATTTAGTGCTTGCTCAACCAAGCTGAGTTATTTGGAAGAGTTACAGAGGCCAAAGATAAAAAGGACAATCAGCAGTATCCCACAGCTCATCGTTCTGCCCCCCCCCCCTTTCGACATATAATGTGGCTAATCAGAGTTACTGATGATTGCAAACTGGCACCATTAATCAATTCCCATTTTTGATACTGTCATTCTCAAGTACGGTCTGGACCAGCCATACCTTTGGTATGATCATTTTGGGATTACTCTCAACACCAAGAAATGTAGCATCTAGTACTGTCACAGCATACCATGTAGATAATATCCTGCTTCAGTCTGACGCAATCATCAGGGATTTGAGTATCTGTGCTGATAAAAACAGTCCTCTTTGACCACCTTATTTCTGTCATGTTAAACTAAGCAGCAAAAGCAGCCACTGCATATAGTAAACCAAGTAAAATCCAAAAAACAGAATGATCAAGACAGTCAAATGGTTCCAAGTATGACTTTTATTGAAAAAAACATTTAAAATATTAGTGCTTTCATCTAACTTATTCTAAACATCGTCAAAAAGAAATAAGAAGACCTAAAAAGGCCATATCATCATAAGAACACTCTAAAACAGACCCTTTTTGTATCAATATTTTAAATGTTTTTTCAATAAAAGTCGTATTCTGAACCGTTTGGCTGTCCTGATCATTTTGGTTTTTGGATTTCTGTCATGTTAGAAAAATCCTTCTACCTTGCACAACCTAACCTTGCTGGTATCTATTAAAGGTCCAAAGAATATGTTCTCCCCATCTTTGTTCTTCCTTACTGACCCATCTTTAAATATAATGTCCTATTCACCCTGTACCTTGCTAAGCACCTAAATCAAGTTCAGAGACCTTAATGTTTCACAACCCAAAGGATTTTAGGTCTAGTTAATCTTTTAGACTAAAAGCCTCATCTCTGTATTCCATGTTTTGCATTCTCCCAAGAAGTAAGGTCTGCTCAACCTTCCATGCTATGAATGACCCTGAAGTTTATGCTCTCCTTTACCTTAATCAAACTAGTGGTAAAAGAAACACCCACCATAGAGACAGAGGCCTAAATTTATACTGCTACATTAACAATACCAGATGGCATGATAGTTACTTAACTCAGCATATCTCCCATTCCTGGTATAAGTACTTCTCATATACCAATCAGAGTACTTCACTGACAGCTATAGAGAGAGATGACAGATGTGATGCTGGGACAGAAAGTGGGTTGGTATAGAACAGAATGAATTATTTGAAGCTGAGAGAGAAGAAGGCAATGGGGGAATTCTGACCAGGTCAGTTTTCTAAGTGCAGTGCAGTGATGAGCAGAGTATGGAATTTCAGAAGCAAATTTAGCAATCTTTTTGTAAGTGGATTTAAGCTTAGAGATGAGTGAGGTCTGTAAGTTGGTGAACACTTGAGAGCCATAGAGAAGGGTAGGTAAAAAGTAGGCATGTGAAACACCTCTTAGCAGTACTAGAGAGAAAGTATTTGCTTCTATAAAGAAGACCAAGTTTTTGATTGGTTTTCTTAATGTTACTTAGAACATGAAGATCACATTTTAGCTGGTTGTTAATAATGACTACCAGTGGTTTAGTGTGGCTTTCTATTATGCTGGATGTATTAGTGAGAGAAGAGATGGTGAAAGATGATTTCAAGTGTGACATAGATTTTGGTATGGAGAGTAAGAGTTTAGTTTTCTTTGGATTTAAGATTATAAAGTTATGGTTAATCCAGTTTTCAACAGACAAGAATGAGTTCTGTGTTTTAGTAAGAAGTTCAGGGAGGGTATCAGCAACAGTGATAACAGTGGAGTCATCTGTGTACTGGACAAGTAACGAGCTTTCGGTAGAGGAAGAAAACTGATTAGTAATGATGTTAAAAAGAACTGGTCCAAGAAGTGACCCTTGGGGAACACCCATCTGAATAGGGGGTTCAGAGAGACAGCAGAGCACCATTTGGCAGATTAGAAACGATTACTAAGATAGATAAGATTTTAACCTATGGCTATGGGTTAAGTGCAATAAATACATTGTAATGTGAAGTTTTAAACGACTCTGAAGAAGCCAGTTGTACTGGTGAAAGCGCCAAGTCGTTTGTTTCTTTTGTATTAAAAGTGGTTAATTCACCGTTCTCCATGGAGCGTCCTTTGTGGTTCTACTGTTGTGTTGTCTTCTACGTTTTGTGCCCCGAGTGGGTTTTTTATGTGGTTACGATTACTAAGATAACTAGAGAACCATGAGACAGTGGAGGCAGACAGGTTTAAATGAGAACATTTGTCTAAAAGAAGGGGGTGGGAGACAGTGTCAAATGCCTTAGAGAGATCAAGAAAGAGACAGGAGACAAGTTTATTTTGGACTTTAGCTTGTGAACTGGTGTTTATGAAGGAGATGAGAGCATTAGAGGTACTGTGACCAGGGCGAAAACCATGCTGGGTGGTGGTGATAAGATTTTCATCCCTAAGGTGTTGAAATAATTGATTATGTACACAATTTTCTAAGATCTTGAACAGAAGAGATAGAATTGCTGTGGGCCTAAAGTTGGATAAATCCAGAGAATTCGCTCCTTTATGGATAGGTAGAATGTAATTTTTTTTCCATAGATCAGGGACCAAAGTTTCAGTAACAAATTGATTAATGAGACTAGAGATGGGTAGGGCTAGTGAGTTGGCAGCTAGTTATAGGAAGAGAGCAGGGAGACCATCTATTGAGGGGGAGCAAGGTTTAAGCTTCAGAAGTAAAGATTTTACATAACTAGTAGAAACAGTTTTTAAGCAGAACTGAGAGGTATTATGAGAGGGAATTATTGGAGAAGAGGGAGGGGTAGAGTGAGAGTGAGGATGATTTAAGAGTTTTGTGATAATGTCAATGAAGTTAGAGTCGAAGTTAGTAGCAGTTTGTACAGGAGAGAGAGAGAGGGGCTAGACTGAGGAGTAGATGGCCTTCCGGGATGTAGGATTTGATTAATAGTATGCCAGAATTTCTTATGGATTTGTAGGTGAGTTTTAGGGGGATTAGAATAAAAGTTTCTCTTATAATTGAAAATGGCTTTTTTAGTAAGGTTCTGAAGGAGTCTATATTGTTGAAGGTAGGAAGGCAGTTTAGTTCTGATCCAAAGCTTCCATGTTTTATCCCTTTGAACTATAAGGGGGCGAGTGGGGAGAGATAAACAAGGGGATATAGCAGATTTTATTCTGGCATGGTGTATAGGGGCAAGAGAATTGAGTATGTTAAGAAATATATTATTAAATTCTGTAACAGTTTCATTGAGTTGTATCTGTCTGAGAAAGGACCAGTTGATTGCAGAGAGTTGATAGTTAAGTTCATTAGGGTCAAAGTTTTTTAAATTTCTACAAGGTTTAATTGTATGGGGTTCGAGTATGTGAGGAGAGAAACAGAGGACTTTAGTTGGGCAATGGTCACTCAGGGTGTCAGGAAGGGTTTTTGGGAAGTGATATTTATGGGGATGAGATACTAGTATCTAGTCAAGTATAGATGAATGGGTAGTATATTTAGTGATGTAAGTAGGTGAGCTAATGAGTTGGATAAAACCATGTAAGTTGATGGAAGTGGAAAGGGATGCCATGATTAGAGTTGACCAATTGATGTTAACATCTACCTTGATTATAGTCTCATTATGGAGATCAGATGAGAGAGAGGAAAGAATAAATTGCAGTTAGTGTTATTGTCACCAGGTGGAATATAAATTGCAGCAATGTTAAAAGAGTTATGGGGATTAATTCTACAGTTAGCCACAAGTAGTTTTGCTGAAGAGTGTGGAGGAAAGGGGGACACAAGAGGGGTTACTATGAGATTTTCAGTGTACATGATAGCTACACCTCCTCCTTTTTTACAGGTTCTGTCTAATCTTATGACGTTATAGCCATGGAAGGATGTCTTTATCTGGGATATGGGGTTTAAGCCAAGTTTCAGAGAGAGCAATAATGTGGGGAGAGTGCTGAGAAATCCAAGAATGGAATTCACCAGTTTTGTTTTCTAAGCTTCTCAGGTTAATAGCATAGCGGGAGATGTGCTTTGATGGGATATAGGCAAGTGAGTAGGAGGATTGTTTGGAGATATCATTACAGGGTGATATAACAGTATGACCAGGGTTGGGGTGCATGTCACCTGAAAGTGAAAGGGATAGGAGAGCACAGATAGTTTGACGATAACATTATGCTGATTTTCTCAAATTTGTGAAGCGATGTATATACAATGAAGAAAGGCACAAGAACAATATATTTAAAGTGCACTGCAGTTGAAACAAGAAATAACAAAATCATACTATTGTTTAAATAAACTCACAATGAGATGAAAGCAATTGATTGTGTATATATTAATATAATGGACATTTTCAGGAGAATAAAGTGAGAAACTATATAGCCACTATGTATGAAAAAAATAAAAGTGCTTTGAATTCTGATAAAATAAGTAATTACTCCTCTCATCATCAGAATGACTACACATAAAAGAAAGATCTGAATTACAGTTAGAATCAAACCTCTAAAAACTATTCCAGCTACATACATTTAGTCTCCTTGCAGCTAGACTTCTCAAAAAACGTCCTCATACAACCTGAGACCCCACTCATGAGCCACATAAACCCTTATTCCCCCAGAACCAAACTCCACAGTATTACACATGCTTTTTCCTCTCAAGTACCTACTCTTTGTCAAGCTCTCTATAAGGAAATCAACACTTATCCCAGATTCAGAATGAATCCCTAAAAGCACTTCCTCGCCCAAACCAAATGCTCCTGCTTCAGCACAGGACATATTACCTAACCCTTCTCCTTTCCAATTCTCTTTTCCTCTTTCCAGAGTCACTGAACATTGACCCGCTTTAGAAAGTTATGTATATGTTGCACATTGCACTCTACCTGATTGTACATTGCACTGTGCTTGTTCACTAGACTGTATATAGACACAGTCTTTTCTATGTCATTAGTCTGAATTATTCTGTTATCGCTTATATTTTTGTATTTTGCTTGTGAAATGTTTTGTATTTTGTTCAAGCTGAACCTGAAATCAGTCATTATAGATCAGTGCTCTGCCCTAGTAAAAAAAATAAATAAATATATATATATATATATATATATATATATGTGTGTGTGTGTGTGTCAGTACATGTGTGTGTGTGTGTGTGTGTATGTATAAATAAATAAATAAATGAGAGCACACATATGCCACAAAGTGAACAATTATACTCAAAGCAATACTTTTTAGCTAACATGTATCTAAGTAGAAGAAAGCCAATATTAAATATTCAGACAGAAATCTGAGAGTACCAAATGACTGTTATCAGGAAAGGTAATTCAAAAGCAAATATATATTAACATAAACAATATTAACTCCAAGTTGACTAAAATCAGGACGGCTAGAAAATTAAATATGCTTGAAAGACTCCATGTTTTTACTTTCTTTATCTGGAAAACTGTGTGTGTGTGTGTGTGTGTGTGTGTGTGTGTGTGTGTGTGTGTGAGAGAGAGAGCCTAATTTGTACTTTCTATATACTCACCTCTCAACCTCTTTGAAAACAAATATCAACAGTCTAAAATAATACAGGGGCAAAAGCTCAAAAATTTAGACAGATTTTAAATAATGCTTTTATAACCCCTTGAAAGTTGCTAGAATAATGGGTTTTATGTTTACATGCATTTTCTTAAGGATATAAAGTCTGAAACTCAAGTGCATGACATTATTCAGAGACTTCAATCCAATGTGATTTGCAAGGAAACCACAATTTTTTATAAGGAATAGACAGAAAATATGAGGCAAAAATCTGTACAGTTGAGTTATGATTTTATATATATATATATATATATATATATATATATATATATATATATATATATGTATATATATATGTATATATATATATAAAATGCAAGTGTATACAATTTCATTAACAGACTTGGCTTTATATCTCCCAAGACACTGTAGAAGAAGGCTAGTGGCACTACAGCCTTTACAAGCCTAGACATATTTATCCCGAGTTTCCCCAATTGTCGGTGATTAGGTGAGTGAAGTTTGCAGAGGTAAGGGACTATGATAGTTAATATCGACTTCCTCTGCTCAGGAATGACATGGGTGCCAAACTCAGGAGTGAATCTGTGGTCACTCATCCATTGATCTAGGTTACGTTTGAAGAAGGTCAGGGAGGAGCTCTGTTTCACGTGAATTGGAAACTGTTGCAGAGAAGTGGCAGCCTCTAGGAGATGCATCTACTTCTACAGCATGACGTGTTCATGATCCCTGCCATTTGTTTACTTTCATTTTTTTAGCATGTGTATTATGAACATATGCATATACAAGTTTTAGAAGTATGTATACTATGTAGATTAGTGTTATTATATGCCCGAGTAGTATATATTTAAGTATTTTTGGAAGTGATCAAAGTCGTACCTTCTGCTAATGCACAAGAATAAGTATTTGAACTAATATATCCTTCAGAAAATCTATGTTGCTTCAAAACTTGTTCTACCAACCTAAGTATAACAGAACACTAAAAAATGTGACCCCTCTATGATTTTGATCTTTTGTCCTACAAAAATGTTTGCCTTTGTCCCCAGTTGTCCGAATATGGCAAGTTATGGTATGAGGGTGTAGTGCATATCAAGTGCAGTGAATACCAAAGAATGGTCAGATTTTCTCATTAACTTGGTCTGTCCTAATCATTCATGTTCATACTTGACTTTGCATTCACTAATTCTCATACTTTATATCTGTCTGAAAATATTTCTGCAAAATAAATCTTTCGAGGCTCAGGATGGCTAAGTAATAATTAGTCTTCAGCTGTGTGGCATAATGTATTCACGATTTGCAATAATGAGCATTTTGCTGGATGCGTTATGAATCATTTGCAATAATGTTCATTCAGATTGTATGCCCATACATCTTGGGATGTATTAAATTGGCTTACCAAGTTGCACACATTTACATAGTTTTCTGGCTTGGTTTCCCATCCTTTATCTGAACTGTTACAATTATCTTCTTCAGAAGTAAAGTAATGGATGACGCACACAACAGCATGATACAAGCCACAAAGGAAGGGAGGGGCATGCAAAGCAAGCTGTCTTACACTGTAATGCAGCAGGTCTGAAGGGGAAGACTTTCTAATTAATGTTCAGCATCATACAAGTTTCATTTTACTGTAAATATACTTCACTGTACACTTGTTACCTTGTTTTTCTAAGTAATCCCTCTTTTCTTCAAAGATGTTGCATCTGAGAATAGAGAGCAAATGACTACATTTCAAAGCAGCTGGAAGGTCATAGGTTCATAGGCTCATAGGTAGGTACTAGGCTATCGGCCCTGGGGCCTATACAAGCCCAACCCAAAAGGTACCCTGCCTTTTGCCACCCAAGAAAATTATTTTCCTGTGCCACTGTCGAGCAGAGCCACAAAGGTGATCCCCGGGGTGAATTTCCTATTTCCCATCCAATCATCAAGATTTTTCTTGAAGAGTGCTAATGAGGAGCTTTGTTTGATATAGATAGATAGTTTATTCCAGAGTATGGGAAGTCTCTGGGACAGGAATCTATCCCTCCAGCATGTTCTGTTTATTGTGGTGACAAGGTTTAGGTCCCTAGAGCGTGTAGCTCGGAGGGATTGGAATTTCTTTTAAGTGGAGCATGTCCAACAGCTCTGGGTTTGACATAGCTTTGTATGTTAGGCAGAGATCACCTCTGAGTAGGCGATATTCGACGGATTAAAGCTGGAGTTTTTTGAGACGGTCTGCGTAGGGCATCTGTTTGAGGCTGGTAATCCTCTTTGTGAGATATTTCTGCAGCCTTTCCAGTTGTTGTAGATGTCTTGTGAGGTACATACCAAAAGAGGCGTTGTACTCTATAATGGGTCTAATGAGTGATGAGTAGAGGGGAACAATGACCTCTTTTTTTCTGGATTAGAAACCTTTTGTGATGAGGTGTGCCATGTAGAAGGATGTCTTGACTACTGTGGCAATGTGATTATCAAAGGAGAGACTGCTGTCCACCTGTGTCCCAAAGTCTCTTATCACACTTTTGGTGTTAAGTATACTACTGCCTATGTTGTAGTTCATGAGTGCAGAGTTTTTACCAAAGGGGATGACAATGCACTTTTTGGCACTGAGCTTGAGGCCATGGCTTTGACACCAGGCATCTGTCTCAGTGAGGCTCTTTTGTAGGATGTCCAGATCGTTAGGAGTTTCGATTATGGCTCCTAGTTTGCAGTCATCTGTGAACTTCGTTTGCCAAAGACCTTCTGTGTTAGCCTGTACTTCAGAGAAGTAGATACCAAACAGGAGAGGACCCAGGACTGAACCCTGTGGTACTCCACTTGTTACTGGTCTGAAGTCAGATTTGGAGTCTGCTACTTTCACAGTGTGGGTTCTGTCAGTGAGCTAGTTGGCAAACCATCTTGTGACATAGGGATTTATACCTAGTTTAGTGAGTTTATCTATAATTCCAGAGTGGAGGATGGTGACGAAAGCCTTGGCAAGATCTAGATAGGCTGTGTGAACCACCTTATCCTTGTCTACGGCTTTGTTGACTGCTTCAAAGAAGTCTATCAGGTTTAGGAGACATGATTTGCCTTTTACAAACCCGAACTGGGTGGGGTCCAGAATTTGGAGATTACCAATGTCTTTGTTTATAAGTTCCATGATGATACATTCCATGGCCTTGCAGACCAGGCTCGTCAGGCTAACGGGGCGGTAGTTCCTGGGGTCTGTGGTGGCTCCCCCCTTGTGGAGTGGGATAACCATCACTGTGTGCCATTCAGCAGGCACAAAGTCTGAGGTGAGGCTATGATTGAATATGGTACTTAGGTGGGGTGCCAGTTTGTTCTGTAGTTCATGTAGAACGCAGCCTGGGATGTTGTCTGGTCCCATGGATGCTGTGTTCTTGGCTTTGGAGAGTGTGTTTTTTACCTGTGCAGCCGTGATTACAGGAACTTTGCATTCTTCTGGTATAGAGATGGGCCCTTTAGGGGGTGAGGGGTGTAAAGTTAGCACTGAACCTATCTGCCAGGATGTTGGCAGTATCAGTTGGTTCTGTATATTTAGTGTCATTGTGCTGTAACTCAGAGCAGATCTGAGTGCTGCCATTGAGATTCTTGACATGGCTATAGAATGCTTTGTGGTTGTCTTTAGAATCAGTGGTGATTTTGTTTTCATAGTTAGCTTTGGAGGATTTTATGAGGGATCTCAGCTTCTTACTGAGGCTGACCAGGGAGCTCCTCCACTCATGGTATTTTACTCTCTTTTGCAACAGTTTCTTTCCTCTGTTGTACAGTTTGTTTATGGCAGGGGACTACCAGACTGGCTTCCTTTTTTTGGAGGATGGCGTCTTTTTCTGTCACTGAAAATCACAAGATAAGCACCAAACATTCAACTGGGAGGAAGGCGACAGAAATATTTGCCACTCGACAAACCATCTCTAAAGTACTGCAGACCAAAGTAACATTTATGACTCTTCTTGCTGAGCACAACCTGCCCTTTATGACTGGGGACCATTTCTTCAAGTGCATGAAGCAGTATTGGTATGGATTCAGAGGTGGTACAAAAAATTACCTGCAGACCAAGAAAGGCTGCTTACACTGTAAGGGATGTAATGGGGCCAAAGTATAAGGAGGACACTGCACAAAATGTGCCTTACTATATGTGCCTTACTACATGTATCTTGGCTGATATGGGGGATGATAAACTTTTTGCAATTTCACTTTTTTTCTGACCATATTAGATTCCTCGACGTGCCTGCTTCTGTCAGTGGAAATGGCCAACTGATTCATGACTTTGTAATGGAGACTCTGAGCAACTTTGACATTCCTGTGAGCTGCACAGTGGCTTGTTCTTCAGATAATGCTGTATCCATGATTGGTAAATAGAATTTTGTACTAACGAGAAAAGAGCTTAACCCCCATATTTTCAACATGGGCTGCTTTTGACACATTGCAGATTTATGCATTAAATCCAGTGTAAAGACAAGCACTGTACATATAAAGGAATTGATATCTGACATTTATTGTTACTTTTCCAGCAGTGCACAGCATCAGCAAAAGTTTAGAGAGTTTGCACTTCCCAAGGATATAGAACTTTTCAAAATGATCAGGTATGCCCCCACTCGATGGCTAAGTTTGTCGAAAAGTCAGCAAAAGAATGCTTGCCTTGTGGTCCACCTTGAGATCCTACGTCATGTACTATGAACCACAGTCTGTTAAAATGAATCTAATAGCAAAAAGAATGCAAAGCCATGAGATTAAGCTGACATTCCTGTTCCTGCAGTATGTCACTGACCACTGCAGAACTTCAACGTGCAAATGCAATGCAGGGAAAGCAAACTGCCCACCTTGCATAATGACATTCAGAAAGGACTACAGGCATATGCTACTAAGGTACTCAAACCAGCAGTTACTAAGCAGTTTCTGGGCAATTTAAGTACTACTGATTCAGTTCTTGAAGTCCAAGACAATATCTTGCAAGACAGCAAAATCAGTATTGGTCCTGATGTTGAAACTTAAACCTCGACACGGCTATTAATAGGACGTGCTGGAGGGATAGATTCATCACCCAAAGACTCCCTATGCTGTGGAATAAAATCCCGGTATATGTGAGGCAGAGCACCTCGCTGGCCTTGTTCAAGAGAAATATTGACCAATGGATGGGAGATCGCAGATATACCCCAGGGATTACCTCAGTGTCACTGCTCAACAGAGGCACAGCAAAATAATGGGTATAGTTCCCCATACTAAAGGGGTGGCGTAAGCCACAAAACTATGGGCTAGGCTTGTAAATGCCCTCGGGCAGATAGCCTAGTATGAACCTATGAACATATTTGGATGATATCACATATAGTACAATAGTCGAGCAGAAACTTGTCAAGAGATCCAAGCAGTTTTACTTTGCAGTCCTACTTAAAATGAAAAAAAAAAATTCCCTGCAAGAGATCCTCTCCTGCAGAACATGGTCAGCTTATTAGATTCAGCTATGAAACCACAGCTTTCTACCACTAATACTGCAGATATTGGCACTCATCTCAGTTTTTGCAATTTTCAACTGGAGCGCTGCCAACTGATTGATGAATTTTCTGTGTATCTGATGACTGAACAGTCATATGGATCAGACATATATAATTGGTCCATGGTGCTTGGTAAGTCTGCAATACAAGACCTCTCAGTATTTCAAAAACTAATGCAAACTGTGCTCTGCTTGCCAAACTCAAACAGTAAAGCAGAATGGGCATTTAGCATGGTTTGCAAAGTAAAAACTGAGCTCAGACAGTCACTTGGCCCAAACACTTTAAACTCTTCATTAGTAATAACGATAAATTATGACAATGATTGCTACTGTGTGAAACATCTGAAGGACATGCTGCAAGCACCAAGAAAGGCAATGTCTGTTTATAACCAAGAAGATTCCATGGCATCAGGTGTAGAAGCTGACCCTGCCCACCAAGATGCTGAAGTGCAATAACTTCTGGTTTGACGTAAGACCATGGAGAAATGACATGTGTAGAATTGTAGCAAATAGTCTGTGTAGTCAGTAGTCTGAATATAAATCACTTTATTGTTTTTTAAGTATATATTTGTGTTTTACAATTGTTTAAACACCTATCTTTATAAAACTAGAACATGGCTGTGAGGGGTAAGTGTGTATTACATTAATTTTATACAGCTGTGTGAATAATCCTATATTTTTGAGCATATGTGTGTATGTATAGAACTCTCTGAATGAAAAAAAATGATGTAAAATGATACACTGTCATTGTGTAACTGAACATGTGTGGGTGTATCCATTAATGTGTTTTTTTTTTAAATATGCATATCTCATGTTAATTAAGGAGTCCCTGATTCTCTCATCTGGAAGCTGAGAGGTATGATGGTTTGGGCACCATCGACTAATGTGAAATGGGATTTGGAGATAGTTGTTGGCTGGATGCGGGTGACTTGCCTCTTAATGAAATGAGATGGGTGCAAGCTGTTGCAGCCAGGTTATGATAATTCATGTATGTATCCTGTTCTGGGTGTGAAGTTGACATTACTGTTACAGATGTGTTAAAGGGACTTGGGTGTTTCAGTCTTGAGCATTGATAAACTGAATGTAATGTGAGAAGGAGGAATCTATGCCAAGGAGGATGTGGGCTACTTACCGTTAGTTTCAAAAGAAATCATTAGTTACTCATCACTGAGGACACATGAGTGTAAGTGTGTAGCAGGGTATAACACAGATCCTCAGCTGCTACTGAATATCTCATAGGAACATTATGGGTCAGAGCCCAGAGCATCTACAACTAGCTAAACTAATAGGTACAATCAGTATGCTTTAAGCAGCAATACTCTTCTAAGCAAGTTTGTCTTTATGTGTTTGAAATCCTCTGTGTACTGTCCAGTTGACTACTAGCTACTTTACGTCTGCTCCCAATGTTCATTTTTTTCCCATTATATTTCAGTCAATATCACCCCCTCCCAATTAGGCTAAAGTGAAAATGTAATCTTAATATCAGATTCTGGAAATGCTTTCAGACTAATTAGGATGCCTGCCTGTGATCAAATCCTACAGCAGGCAACAACTTTTTCATTAGAAAGACTGTATACTTAAAATCATTGATACAACTACTCCCTACAACAAGCATGTTACTAAATGAACAGTAGAAAAATAGTAGAGAAAAAGATTAAACATAAAAATCACGGCTCTCTCACAATCTCACAAGTTTACTAACCGTAAGTAAGAAGCCTCAATGATGCTCCCAATAACACAGATTAGCACTCAAATGTATGACCTGTCTCAGTAATTTGACCATCAGAACGGAAAATGTACAAAAATGGATGGAAATTATTTCACACTCCACATAAAAATCTTTTCAAACTACTTAAAGCTCTGTTGAGTAAAAACGTACTAACCTACTGAAGTCAATGAAATGCAGTTATCTAACATAAAAACGTACAAAACAATGGATATTTGAGATTCACTGGCAGGTCAATTTGGATTATTCATGAAATATCTTGTACATTATTACAGATCTCTATTTATGACTTGTTGCTTTACAACCAATCATGAAATTTGCATTTTTTTGCCTATCATGCAAGATGTTTTGTATATCAAACACCAGAACCAATTCTACCCTTTACAGTACCACTTATACTGAGGGCGTTCAGATACCAGAAGTCCTGTTCCACTGTTAGCTTCAAAATAAATCATTAGGTATGCAGCTTTGAAATAAATGAGTCCTAAACTCACCCAAGGTAGCAAAATTAACTATTAACCTTTCTCTGCAATGTATTCTACATGTTACTTCTTAATACCTAAATTTAAATTGTATTTCACTTTCACATTAAATTTACTACAACTGCTGCACAGATATGTGGTGCTGCAATCAGATCACTACTTAGCAGTCAGTGTATATTGAAGAATGATTTATGTTGCTGTTTCCACAGGAAAATACTTTCCTTTATTCAGCTAGGACAGGTATGACATTGACAGCTGGAGCAGGTACTGATCTTAAAAAAAGTTATAAGGATCATTTGGTGGTGTATTTTTACATCTCCTCTAAGAAAGATAACCAAAAAATGTCTGCTTTTTAAAATTACTGATGTTTTCTCTGAAATTCCCAAAGCATCATTTTGAAAACCTTGTCCATATGCTGTATATCAAAATCACCTTATGGTTCTTACATATATTTTCTTTGTTTTTACTTACTTTACACTGCAGGTCAATTCAGTAAGATGTGTTTTCTTCATATGACATTACCAGTGTGGTACAGTGAAAATATAATGTAGAACATAAGAGCAAAATATAGCAAGTGTCATTGTAAGCAAACTTTATGAGCAGTTGGAGTGGTACAGATATAAATATGGTAGGCTTCTAAAGTAAAGAGATTTACAGTTAATTGTACCAAGGTCTTGACCAAATGGTTTTCAAGGAACATGGACTATGAAACTATTAATGAGAACTTTTAATTACCTGTCCTTTAGTCTAAAGACATTTAACATTCACAATACAACCATCTGGTCACTATTGGATGGATATATATATATATATATATATATATATATATATATATATATATATATATATATATATATAGTACTGCGGTGGTGGTGCTGCGGTAGCGTTGTTCCCTCACAGTTAGACGTTGCCCGTTCAATTCTCAGTTAGAGCGTCTTCTGTGTAGCGACATGCATGAATGGGTGTTCCTTCGTTGAAGGTTGTGAGTTAGGCCCGGCAAGCCAGTACGTAAAAATCTACTGCCAATCATTAGCGGACCGGAGTTCCGCTGTGGCGACCCCTAACCAGGGAAAGCTGAAAGACACTATATATATATATATATCTATCTATCTATATTATACACACACCTGTTAAACGAGTGGGTCAGTGACCCACACATGCTCCATATCCTTTGTTCTATTTAAATAATTCTTGACAGTACAGCAAGTTATAGTCATCCAATTACAGAGATCAATATTAAAATAATTTGTGATAATGTGGTGCTCTATCTGTCACCAGTCATCACCTCATTATCTTCTGATGATTTTCATTCAAAATATATCAGACTATGGATGACTTTTCTAATTGTCTCCCCCTTTTAGTAAACCATTAACTTGGCGGGTTTGGGAGATATCTATACTGGTTCAGCTGGTGAGCTGTACTTTGGACTTGCCAGGGTAGGAAAAAGACGTTCTGTGCATTAGAATAGCTACGCTATTCATGATAAACGAGTCCAGTAAAATGTTAAGCAGAATTAAATTTTATTAGGGTTGACTGTAGAACAGAAGATAATACTTCACTACAAAAGAAATCTGAATATTGTTTATGGTCATCAGATAACTGGATGGGAATACATTAGTTTGCTAGGGATTTCTAAACATTACCTAGGGGCACAATACAGTTTTGGGTATGGTAGTAGCAAAAACGCTATGAGAGTAATTCAGTGATAAGACAGCAGCGTTTATTCTTATAATCTAGCATGGCTATGTCTATGATAGATCAAGGCAATGAGCGGTAGATTCGTGAATGCTGAGAGGGTTAAGCAGCAGACCAATGAAAAACTAGCACTGGCTGTATCTGTGTGCTAAAATGTATGCCTGGGTCTTCCAGCTATAGGACAAAACTTACCATAGCTAAGCCTGCCTTTTTCAAGATGTTTTTCACTCATTAGAATATACCAACATTGCTGTGGCATGTCACCGTTTGTACAGTTGCACTGCAATCCTGTGAAGGCCATTGGGATTGATACCTACAGTTTCTACATAATCATCTCAACCCTGTGCAGGGTATTTGGACTTATTTACTACCGTGGACTTATTAACTAGCTAGTTTCTCAGTGTCTGACTTTATTCTGGGAAGATCAGCTGCAAATATCATTAATATATCTTTAAAAATACAATTATTTGTCTGTTGACAAGTTGTTCATGCAAATAGTCTGTGCATATGATAACGGGAAATTATTAATGTAGCAGTAGCATGCATTTCTTTGTTACTTTTTATACTAATTCCATTTAACCGTATGAAGCAGCATTCATGTAAAAGGAACCGTCAGCAAACACTGAAAAACAAAAATTCAGATGTAAAAACATTAATCTAAAAATATTGAACCTAAAAGCATTACCCCCCCAAAATAATATAAACAAAATGCAAGCCTCTCCTGCAAACCCCCCCCCCCGATTTTCTGCAACTTATATACACCAACTCTGAGATCACATAAAATGGGGAAAGGGCAGATTCCCATTCCTTGCTGTACAGCAATCTTGCATGCATACATGCCAAAGCTAGCAAAACTAATGATAGTAACGTTTAATATTTTGAATGATCAACATTAGTATCTGTAACCATTTAAAATTATACAGCTCGTTACAGTTTCCTAAGTACATTTCTTTTACAGTGAGCATTACACTAAATAAGCATAATAAAGCTTTACTGTAGAAGCTGATATCTCCTCATAAAAGCATAAGTGAATCATCATGACAACAGACCACTTTATTTCTGCATATTACTATCTCTGTCAAGCAGTAAAATGTTTCCTCTACATACACTGCTATGGAGATACACAAATAAATAGCAGCTGCAATTATCAATGAAGCATGCAACAGGACTCCATTCAAAGAATCTATGCAAAGGTATCTCCAAAATCACATTATTAGATTTTGTTCTTAGTCTGTTAAATCATATAACTGAAACAGCACTGGGAAATACCTGATTAGTATGCAGTGTTCTTATAAAACTCCTGAGTTAAGGTCTGTTCTTCACAATTATTTGAGAGAGGGTATTAATCTACACTAACAAGCCAAGAAGAAAGACTGTTCTCTGTCATTACAATATTATCAACAAGAATATATTAATATGGCTGCTATTTCAGTACCTGCTTAAAGGAGTTGTGAAAGTGAGATGGAAGGAGTCTTATGTGTTTGTTTATTTGAAATGTTTCCTAAACATTCCTCACTGTGTGTTTTATTTGAGGTTTGTGGAATCGTTCATAGGTAGATACTGGGCTATCTGTCCGAAGGCATATATTAGCCCAGCCACGTTGTGCGGTATTCACCCCCCTTTAGTTAGTTCCCTAGGCCCTTGATCTAGCAGCTAGTACCCTTGGCCCCTATCTAGTAGAGCTGTTGGTATGATCCCTGGTGTGAACTTTCTGTTACCCATCCACTCGTCAAGGTTCCTCTTGAAGAGTGATAGTGAGGGGCTCTATCTTATGTAGATCAGGACCTTGTTCCATAGCAAGGGAAGTCTTTGCGAAGGGAATCTATTCCTCCAGCATGTTCTATTCATTGTTGTGCTGAGGTTTATATCCCTAGAGCGTGTAGCTTGAGTGGATTTGGTTTTGCTAAGATGGAGCATGTTCAACAGTTCTGGGTTGGACATGGCTCTGTATGTTAGACAGAGATCGCCTCTGAGAAGGCGGCATGCAACAGAGAAAAGCCTTAGTTTTTTTAATCATGCTGCATAGGGCAACTGTTTGAGGCCAGTAATCCTCTTAGTGAGTTACCTCTGTGGTCTCTCCAGCTGCTGGAGATGCCTAGCCAGGTACATTCCAATTGGTGCATTGTACTCAATAATGGGTCTGATGAGGGAAGAGTAGAGGGGCACCACTACATCCTAAGATCTTGATGCGAACCCTTTCATGATCAGATGGGTCACATAGAAGGATTTTCTAACCACCTTGGCAACATGGTTATCAAAGGAAAGTTGACTATCTACTTGGGTCCCTAGATCCCTTATTACTACTATCGTATACATATATATCACTGACTTATGTAGAAACAATCCCTAGTTAGGCACACGCTAAGGCAACTCAGAGAAAAGAACATAAACAATAAGAGAACCCTGTTTTTTATGTTACTCACACTAATAGAAGGGTCATACTTAGCTAATGAAATTCAATGTCCCACTTTGGTGACTTACAAAAATGACGTGCCTCTCCTTAGGTCTTGCTGTATTTCATTACTATGAAATGAATGCTTCCAAGCTACATGTTACATTTAATTGCGTGCTGCATTATTGTGAGAGTCTCATGAAACCAGTCATATATCTTTTATACTTTGTTAATTACATGAAAATCAATTTTCTTTACCTCAAATATAGATTTTATTTTGCAAATGTTAGTAGCAATGAAGTATGCTTTTCATATCCATCCTCAAAATGTAATATAGTTGGGGAATACTAAAATAAAATCTAAATATTTTGCAAAAGAAACAAAATTCACACTGAGAATTTAAGTATAAATTCACTAAATAATTTTTTTTATTTTGGCATTTTCACTAAGCTGTACCACTAGCTACTGTTAACAGGCACATTTTTCAGCCACGATAAAGGCCAGAGGCTATAGAAGTGGTCTAATCTAAAGATGTCCCTTTTTAGCACAGTTTGGTAAATACACAGAAAAGAAACACTGTATAAAACTGTTTGGCACTGCCTGTAGATGAAAAGGATAACACAACATAAAAAGAAAATGTGACTAGTTTTCATTCTTCTTGTAACACACGTAACATGGAGATTATGCTGCAATATCGGTAGCGTTGTCACCTCACAGTTAGACATTGCCCGTTCGATTCTCAGAGCGTCTTCTGTGTAGTGACATGCATGAATGGGCGTTCCTTCGTTGAAGGTTGTGCATTAGGCCCAGCAAGCCAGTACGTAAAACTCTACTGCCAATCATTAGCAGACCGGAGTTCCGCTGTGGCAACCCCTAACTGGGAAAAGCCGAAAGACACAAACATCAGGAACAAAGTTAAACTTGTTAACAGCTTCCCTAGCATGTGATCCAATCATAACAGTATCTGGTGGGGTACGTAACAATTGTTATGATCCCCTAAGTGTTGTTACAGTTGAGTCTCACACTAGAGACAAACAGCTGGCAAAGAGCAGCAGAAGACAAAACAGCTTTGCTTCTGTCCACTGTCCAAGTCTCGTCTGTCCCTCGTCTCATATATTCACTGTCCATGTCTCTTGTCTATCCCTTGTCTCATAGATTCACTCTGTCCCTTGTAATATTTTGTTTCTCTGGTAAATTGCTGAGGATTACAGTCAATCAATAACGTCAGTCATTTCAGTTTCCTATTTTTTATTATTCAGAAAATGAACACTGATGCAAAACCTTTTATTATTATATTAACTTTTAAGAGAATAAGAGCAATATTTAAAAAATGTCCCTGATTTTGATACTTTCCACCCCTATCCATTTTTGAGAGATTTGTCCAGAATTCTTAATCAAAGAAGTGGAGACAGGTGTTGCTGTCATTTGACAGTACTAAGTGCTTTTTTGGCTTTCAAAACCAATAAAACACTTTGTGTTCCTGCCCTGTTTGTCTGTAACTGGTAGTAGTGGTGCAGAAAAAGCTGCATGAGCTATAAAAAAATGAGTTATAACTGGGTCACTGGAAAAAAAAGCTTTTATTATGTGTTCTCAACATGGATACCAAGAAATTAATCTCTCAAACTTTTCTCGAAGTGCATTTCTTGGTATCTATATCTCAGACACATAATAACCAGCTTATAATTAGGGACCCAATTATAACCTTCTACGTGGTGTATTTCAAAATGGTAAGCTACACTTTTCCAAATAACACACATCGTTGCCCGGATAGTATCTATTGTGTGCATGACCCTTTTGGCCATGACCACAGGCAAGCATAAAAAAGAAATATCAAAATAACAATAGTAATAATAATAATAACAATGTTATTTGTAAATGTAGTTATATAACAGTTACTAAGCACATCATTTGAATATAAAGTGACAAAAATGAATGTTGACATAAATAATAAATGTACTCAGTATATGTAGATAGGTGGGGATTTTTTTCACAACTTTATTTAAATATACACTTACACTAATAAAGTATGACTTAATCTTCCTCCATGGTAGAGAAGGATGGAGGCCTGACTGTGAGAAACAGGTGACTGGTCTTTGATTAGTGACCATAAGACTGGAAGATACAGGCATGGAGGGAGGAAGAGGTGTGGTACGCCTTTCTCCCCTGGGGAGTGGGAAAAGTTTCAGATGCTTGGAAATTACATAGGGAATGTGTGATTTTGCACTTGGAGAACAGGGAAACCACTTCATGAATGAGGTAAGATGGAACTGCTTGCTGGCAACATCACTTATAGAAGCAAGTGATGACCAGTGTAGACAGCCCATTGCATGCTCCACCCCCCGGCTCTGCAAGCTAGACTTCCATGAGGTAAAGAAGGGCTATGAAGAAAACCACTGAATGACACCAATGGTGTTCTAAATTCTGGCCCCTCCTGACCAGCTCTCATTCCACTGATGGAGAACATATGGTCTGATTGGCTGGGATGAAACTCATGTTCAACAGGAAGTGGGGGGCAATGAATATACCAAAATGAATGACTTCTTGAATGCTAGAAATTGGTGCAATCAACATAAAACCCCTGTTCAGTCTGAAAATAAAATGGGTCTTGCTCACAAACAATAAATGCTATGTAGGCAATGATGTCTATGTATTTACCAATGCATGCACACAAGATTACTGGTAATATATCACTGGCAAATATGTTAACTAAATAGGGCTTCAGTTACATGCATATATAACAGCAAATCACACATTTGGATGTTATTGACATTTTTACAATCTTTACTCATGTTTATTGAGGTGTAATACAAATAAATTTAAGAATCTCCTAAAGCTCAGCTCTGTGAAATTACAATGAGTAATGGAGCTAGTGTCATTTGAAAGCTATGTCGTACTTAGAAAAATGTAAAACATCATTTAAAAGAGATGTGAACAAACCTAACGGTATACATTGATAGGTTTAGATTGATAGTCGTACACAACTGTGGTTTAAAGAAAGAAATTAAAGTACAAAAGTTTGGTATAATGATATAAGATTAAAGCATTAGATTATGAACAGGGCAGCACTATTATCTGCCACTCTTTGTTTGTTATTGAGATATGGCAATCTGTGAGGACTAAATAATAAAATGATTGGTTATATAATAAGGCTTTTGGTGAAATTTTCTTAGAAGGTTTTTAGCTTTGTTACATTTTGATATTTTTGTGGTTTATCCCATCAGACCAGACAAAATATGTAAGGCATGGCGGTTACATATAGTTTACAGATGGCCTTATTTGCAGTAAAATGTGCATGGTAGTGCTGTCATTTAGTGCCCAGATGCTGAACTAAAAGAAGGTCTTGCTTGAAAAGCTAATTTGAAGGTACTAAATAACAGATCCACTGGTACATCTGCAATGGGTATCCATTCTTTAATGCACAGCAAAGATGTCCTCTTTTGGATGCTACTAGTACAAATCTGTAGATTCCATAATATTCTCTCTTATTTTCCACTATCAGCATAGCAACTAAGGTGTAAACTATGCCCTAATTTGCAACACTAACATGCCATCTCCTTTGGAGCCATAAGCCTAGGCAGAGTTGAAGAAATGTGAGATGCATGGTTAGTAATGTTTGCATTTTACTGGAAGCAAATTTAAATAACAGCATGATTCTATTTAAATTTAACATAGATCATAATGTTGCAGAATAATACACTGCCTAAATAAAACAAAAATGTTTTTAAAATGTAAATGTGAAAAAGAAAAATAGTAACTATACCTATATAATCTGATTTCTACCACTAACTGAAGATTACTGTAGTCTAACCAACTTCCACAATTTTTAGTCAGTCAACAGCTGCAAGCAACACTCAGGCCAAACACAAGGGTTTGAGTTCATTGACCCTGGAAAATTAAGATGTATTCTTTTTAATCTGCTGTGGGTGTAAAGATCCCTTACTGCCTTCCATTGCTTTTAGGCCAAAACAAAGACCACAGTGCTGTAGTCTTTGAAGTTTGAAATCTAAACATATTTTTTAAATAGTTACTTAGATGTCACAGTGTTCCATTATAAAAAAGTATTGTAACTTTTGACAGAAAACAGCCTTGCTCTATTATAAACAACTGCATCATTACTGATAAAATAGTTATATACATTTCATCCCTATTCTACATTTTATATTTTTGCTGTTTGTTTTTAAACAAATACTTGCAGATCTTGTACAACATATCACAGAAACAAATTAACTTAAAAACAAACAAAATACACCAAACCTTATTAAAGGCTTTCTGAAACTTTACCACAATCTCTGGCACAATAAATATATCTAAAGTCACAATTTTACCTATTAGCATGTCTCTCAGCTGACCCTGATTTTGCATCATATTTTGCCCCTCCCTTATAAAATTTGGGATTTTCTGGTAAACATCAAGGATTACAGTCAGTCAGTAATGTCAGACATTAGAGTTTCATACTTATTCATAAAATGCATGTTGATTGAAAATCTGTCTTTTTTAACTTTTTAAGTGAATTAGAGTAATATTTAAAAATTGGCCCTCGGTTTAGGACTTTCTCACACCATTATTTTTGGCAATTCTTCTTAATTTTCAAACAATTAAATTGAAAAATATAGCAATGACACTTCATAATACAAAATATATCTATCCCACCTAAATATTCAGTATTGTATGGAATATGAGAGACTTTGATAATGATTGTGGGGGACAGTACTTGATACATACACATACCTGCAATCTACTTACCTACTGTTTTGCTTTTTGTATGGGACAATAAATGAGAATAAGTCACGAGGGTAGAGTGCAATGGGAAAAGATGAATTTGGCCAAAGATGAGTTGTTTCTGTCGCCTGAAGAACTAGTTCAGGACTGGAAAAAAGTTTATTTAAAAGGTAGTTGCAGGAGAATATAAAAGTACAATTGACTGTTGCATAAAGGAACTGAATTATGTTGATGGAGATGTTCGTAATATAATGAGGAAAGCCAATAGCCCATAAAGAACAGACGAGTGCATATCCATCACTTAGGAATTTTGAAAACAGCAAGTTAGAAATGGGTCTTAAAAGCACATCTATTACAGTTATTTCCAGATCAGATCCACAGCCAATGCCGCACATAATGAATGTAGGAGTATCTCAAGAAAGGAACCCTGGTAAGAATGACTATTATAAAAGGTGGAGAAAGTAAAATGATTTGGATTCTTAGGAAAAGTACAGTCTAGGAGGGCTAAGAAAATAGAAAAAAAATATTTTATTTTAATCGGAGGAATACTGCAAGTCATTGAAGAATATTTGCTTGATATTTATGGAGATAAACATCTATCAGCATATGTAGATCCTTGACAGGTGGCATCTGATCTCTGCAAAACTTTTTAATAAGAAGGAAAATTAGATTCCACCTTCTAAAGGTATAACAGTCCAGAGGTAGATTGCATCCCCTGTTTTGAGACTGCCCTAGAGCTTTTACCAATAGGTTAAGCTAGGTACATATGGGATCAGATATTTCCTGAAAAAATGTAGTTGCCATGAGAAAACTGTATAATGGACATGGAATATAACTACTGTGACATGTCTGCCAATCTCCAAAATAAACTAATTTTAGCTAGTATACTGATCAATTGAGAGTCTGTGACCAACTTCTCAGGAATCTGCTTTGAATTAGTGATAATGTTTTTGCTTCTGGTGAGGAAAGAATAGAAGAACATTGATTCCTAGCCTTCCTAAAGACTACCAGTCTTTATTGAGCCTGCAATCTACTTCCCAGGAGTCATCTTTGAGAAAGACCAAAGGGACGTTGTTCTCTATGTCTCTCAATGGGCAGTGTGTGTGACTTACCTGACTGGTTTGATTTCTGTTTCAGTAGTAATATCTTCATTTTAAAATCCAGACCATTGCCTAGCTTGTCTCTCTTGTGTTGAGTTGCTGACCTTGCTACTTAGTAAATCTATTAGGAGAAGACTAGAACAGAACTATGGACCCCTGCAGTATTTAGGATGAAGCTACTAATCTTCATAGACTCTGCAACCTTCTCCTCAGGAATGATCTTGGAAGCAGTGCTGCTGTTTTACTCCTGGTGTAAGAAGAAATTGAGGGACATTAACTTCAATCTGCTCACAGCCAAACTGAAACCAGCACTGGTAGTAGAACATACATGAATTACTACTGCATGTTTTCATTCTTGGCAACAATTGCTGAATTAATAAAACTTTGATATAACCAGATGCTGCCATCATCATGGGCTCATAGATTGTTCATACATCTTCCTTGGCCATTCTGCAAGGTTGAGGAGTGTTGATGTAGTGTAACAACTGACTCATTTTACTGAAAAAAGTGTACTTCTGGACTAATGGTCCAGATGACCCAAAATTGATTAATGGCGTAGATCATAGAAGGTTACTAGGCTAATGGCCCTGGGGCCTTTACAAGCCTAGCCAAGAGTTTATCCCCAAAAAAGAAACCTCAGTCAGCACCTGTTGCCCCTATCAATGAGGGATGAAGGTGGAACCCCTGGGACAAATTTGTGGTTTCCCATCCACTCAAGGTTGCGCTTGAAGAAGGACACTGAGGTACTCTGTTTGACATGTATGGGAAGTCTATTCCAGAGACGGGGCAGCCTCTGGGAGATGAACCTGTCTCTCCAGCAGGTTTTGTTGATGTTGCATATTAGATTTAGGCCTATCGAGTGGGTAATGCATGAGGAGTTAAACTTATGGATATGGAGCATCTTTAGTAGGGCAGGGTCCGATATTGCCTTGTAGGCCACCTCTGAACAATCTGTATGATACCAAGTAAAGTGATAGTGATTTGAGCCTGTCCACATAGGACAGGTGTTGTAAGTCATGGATTCTCTTTGTGAGGTATTTCTGTGGCCTTTCCAGTTGGTGAAGGTGTGTGGAGAGGTACATACCAAATGGGGCAGTATACTCAATTATGGGTTTAATGAGGGAGGAGTACAGAGAAGTAATAACCTCCTTTTTTTTCTGGATGCAATCCCTTTACTTATGAGATGAACCAAGTAAAAGGCTTTTCTGACCACTGCCGCCACATGATGTTCAAATGTGAGATAGTTGTCAACATGAGTACCCAGGTCTCTCACCACAGGTTGTATGCTTAGGGGGTTGCCGTTGATGCAATAATCAGTAGGGACCGTGTTTTTGCTGAATGGTATGATAATACTTTTTTTGGATTTAACTTAAGGCCATGACTTTGGCACCAGTTATTTGTAACTGTTAGACCCTCTTACAGTATGTTAACATAATTTGGGGAGTCAATGACAGCACCAAACTTACAGTCATCCACAAACTTGGTCAGTCACAGGCCATTTGTCTTTGCCAGGACCTCTGAAAGTAGATGACAAACAGTAGGGGTCCCAGGACAGATCCCTGGGGAACACCACTAGTGACAGGTCTGCTCTTGGAGGTGGTGGCACCTATTTTGACCTTGTGGGTCCTATCTGTGACCCAGCTGGCCACCCATCTGACAAGATAGGGATTAACACTGAGTTGTGTTAGCTTTTTGATGATGCCTGAGTGGGGGATTATGTCAAAGGCCTTGGCCAGGTTAAGGTACAGACGTTCCCTCATCCAGGGCCTTGGTGGTAGTCTCAAAGAAGTCAACTAAGTTCAATAGGTAAGATCCTACCCTGATGAATCTGAACTGGGTGGGGTCAAGTGTTTGGAGATTGCCTATGTCCTTGTTTATGAGATCCATAAAATATGCTCCATGGCTTTACAGATCAGACTTGTCAAGCTAATGGGGCGATAGTTTCCTGGGTCAGTAGTGGCACCACCTTTGTGCAAGGGGATGACAATTGTGGTCCTTCACTCTGCTGGAATGAAACCTGTATGGTGCACAATACAGCCTGGGATAGTATCAGATCCCATGGAAGCTGTGTTATTTGCCTTGGATAGGGCCTTTAACACTTGATCTATGGAGATGTGAGGTGTGGGACAAATATTGGAGATGTTGACTGGGCCTTTGGGGGGGATAAGGGGGTGAAATTTGTGCTGAACCTATCAGCTGGCAGGTTGGCTAAGTCAGCAGGATCGGTGTAAGAACTAATTCGGAACAAACTTGGGCTTTGCCATGGGGGTTCCTAACATAACTGAAGAGGGACTTCTGATTTCACTTTATTTCAAAGGCTAGTTTCAACTCAAAATTGGCTTTGGAGTTTTTCACTAGTGATCTAATTTGCTTGTTGAGGTGGAGGAGGTAGATTTCCAATTTGGGATTTGTTCCTTTTTACCATTGGACAGCAGTTTCTTCCTTTTGTTGTAAAGCTTGTTGATAGAGGATGTCCACCAAGCAGGTTTGTGTTTCCTTGAGGAGCAGGTTTTAGTTCTGCTGGGTATGGCTGAGTCCATGCAGTGGTACAGGTGCTTGTATACTGCACTAGCATACTGTTTAGCATAGTTGTCTGCATCCTCTGAGAAGGGCGGGAATGTGTGAAGCTGCTGATACCCTCCCTTAGGAGGGTGTAGTCAGCTTTTGAGAAGTGGTTTAGCCTGGTTATGGCTGGGGAGGGGTTGGGTGGGATAGAAACTTTGAATGAGACAGACTGATGATCTGAACTCACCACGGAAGAACATACTATGGGAGTGGTGCAGTAGTCACCCATGTTGGTGAGAACCAAGTCCAGTATGTTATCTCCCCATGTGGGGGATGAGACCAGCTGGTCTAGTGTGTTAGAGATGATGAAGTCAAGGAATCATTGGGTGAGTGCATTAGTGCAGGAATAGTTCACCCAGTCTATGGTGGGGTAGTTGAAGTCACCAAGGATCAGGGTGTTAGGGGCTACCTTTATGAAGTCAAGTAGGTCCAGGTAGGAGGAGTGGGTGTCCTGAGACATGGAGGGGGTCTATAGCTGGCTATAACTTGGATGGGTGTCTTGCCAACTGTCAGTTGCACCTGGAGTAATTCCAGTGTGTCATGCTGGTAAACCAGTCTGGACATGTGCCTGCCTTTAATAAAGACAGAGATTCCACCACCATTAGTCTTTCTGACTTAATTTTGGGGTCAGAAAGTGTAGAATGAGGTATAGCCTGGTAAGGCAGGGGTGCTCTCCACAGCCCTGAACCAAGTTTCCGTGACTACCTAGACATCGGTATCTTCCAGTACGAGGAGAGCCTCCAGTGAGTGCAGGCTCCTAGCATTGAGAAGCATGGCCTTAAATTTGCTTTTTGACAGATCTTTCATGTTGGAAGATTTGGCTTTGGCAAATAGCCTAAAAAAAGGCACAGTGGGGGAGGTAAGAGCCTTGGCCAAGATCCAGAACCCCAGGTGTGACAGGTGGAGGCCATCTCTGGCAAAGTATCGAGGCTTGATAACCATGTCATGTCAGACAAACAGATACTGTATCCCCTTGGAAAGGCACCAGAAACTAAGCCAATTGTTGAAATCAATCATTTTGTTTGTGTTGTGGCATAATTCTTGGTGAAGGCAGGATGCTGCTCAGGGCCAGGGTCACACCAGGCTGAAGCACATAGTCTGAGAGCTCAATCATGTCTCTCTTCATATAGTCCAGGGAGGTACATCTCAAGTCATTCACACCAACATGGACAATGACATAGTCATACATGCTTGATGACACCGTAAGAGGGGGATAGGTGTGGCCATCTTTGGGGGAAGACTGAGAGAAGTAGGATGCACATAGTCACAATCCCACAGATGGGGATGGCATTGCAGTGGGGTGTCCTGGTTTTCATCAGGCTGTCCCCTGCTGGGAGCCCTCATTACCAAGTGCACTGGAAGATGCAATTATACGGGAAAAGCATTGTGGCTCTCTGCAATGATGTGGATAGCCCTTCCCCCATCTTGGGGTGGGGCAGATACACAAATACTCTTATTGAAGGCATGCCAAGGGAAAGCAAAAGCAACCCAAAGTTTGCCTGAACAATGGCTCCACAAGATATTTCCCAATGTTTCAGATCTGTAGAGTTTCCACTGTTAGACTATGTACAAACTCAAGCCTAAGGTGGGAGTCTTGATAATCAGCTGACAGAGAAAAAAAAGGTAGCTAGGAAAACTAATGAAAATCCAAACTTGTGCAACAGCCTGAATCCATGTGTGACAAATATACATAGTTAATTTGAGACTTGTTTGTCAATAACATCACATATGTATAAACAGCAGTGTTACACCTTACCCAACATCTGCTGAGGCAGTTAAAATATTCCTGCCTAAGCCTCCCAGGTCCCCACTTGGCAAACCTTAACCACCTTGGAGCTATATATATCTCTATCCACACTTACCCCCCCCCCCCCACACACACACACACAGACACACACTGCTATTATGAATCACTGAAACTGCCAGTCTGCTACCATAAGGTACCATCAAGCCTGCAAGGATTCACAAGATCGTTGTTACTGGTGATTCCATAGTTGGGTTCCAAAACACTACATTTATTATACTGGACGAGGAGAGGACTACCCTAAGCAATCCTCTGGTACTAGAATTAAGGTCATTACATTATCCTAAATATGAGCATGTGGTACCTGCCCATGTAGGAATGAATGACCTTAGGCACTCCACACTGAAGGAAATACAGACAGATACTGCTAAGCTCTCTGGCTGCGTCTACACTGAAAGAAAATCATTCGTGTTGAATTGCATTTTTTCCATCACCTATAATGATACCCAAGTCAAAGATAAACTAATCGGCTTCAACAACTGTCTAATTAACTGGTGTCAGTCCTGAGGTTCCAGCACATTTCTGCCTTAGGCAATGTGGTTAACAAACCCTCCTGCTTTGCCAGGGATAGGTTGCACTTTTTGTTTTATGGCTTTTGCTTACTGGTTAAAGACTCGCATGCCCCTATAGTGCTTTATCAGGCAAAGTTCAACTCCTGGGCATACCCACTTTGCAAAGTCTAGTTTGAACAGTACCAAGGCAGCACTGCTTATGGCTGGAAGCTTGATGTTTGAGCTTGATGTATTCCTCTACTTTGAAGACATACATATTTGTTTAGCTACAGAAACC
Source organism: Protopterus annectens (assembly GCF_019279795.1). NCBI lineage: Eukaryota > Metazoa > Chordata > Ceratodontiformes > Protopteridae > Protopterus > Protopterus annectens. The sequence goes on along the minus strand of NC_056750.1, from coordinate 313,324,756 downwards.
CAGTTCCAGAGTAGAGATATAACTCCCTCCTTCTTTGCCAATTTTTAGTATATACATTGTATTCTGGCCTATAAAGAACTAAGTCACTTTGAGGACACATCCATATTTGTTAGATAACCTATTATTTCAAAACCAATTATACATGACATATACTGGAACTTGCAGAGGTCCAGCCTACCATGTTATTGCCATCTTGTATGTATTCCTGTGAGTGTATTAATAATTTAAGTCACATCAAAAAGCTTTCCATCAAATTAAATTCACTAATTATGTATTACCTTACCTCACTAAAAGCTGGCATACATACACAACAAGAAGCAAATATTCTTAACAATACCTTGATTTCATTAAGACTAATTTTATAGCTCAAATCATTGTCTGTGGTAACAGGAGTGATAGTCCTCACAAATACGTCCTCAGCGACATCTCTTTTTCTTACAACAACCCTAATGTAATTGACTCCTTAGTAAAGTCCAATCACACATCAATAACCTTTGCCTTTAAAGCATACTTTGAAACCAAAAAGTAACCTACAGCATTAATTCTCCTTTTTGCAGTCCATATTGATAACCTCAAATAATTCAGCTCTCCAAATAGCACAGTACCTGCTGCTACTATCTATGCCTCAGAGTTGTATTCCATTACTAATGCCTCAACCTTAACCTCAAATAATTCAGCTCTCCAAATAGCACAGTACCTGCTGCTACTATCTATGCCTCAGAGTTGTATTCCATTACTAATGCCTCAGCCTTACAGACTCTGCTTGCAAACTGTGAAAACTAAACCTGGTGTTGTATAAGCCTGCCTGTACTCTAGCCATGCACTAATCTTTTTTAGACCTGTATTAACCAATTAATGGTTACATATGCCAATATGTGTAGTGATATCTTCCAATTCCTTATGTAAATAAGACCACAAACAAAAGTATTTTGACATAGAGCTAGCATGCTGTTTCAATTTGTTAAGCTTTACATTAAAAAAAGGGATGTTGTCCTAAACAGCATATTCCAAAGCTTGCATAGTTATTGTCCCCATTTTCCAAGTGCTAAGGTCACATACTCAACGGTTTCTTATGCATAGATTGCTGACATTTGCTTTTGTCAACATTAAGGGTCTATAGAATAAGATAATACAAAGAAAGACGCAAGCTGAAGATGACAGTTGAAAACTACGTTATAAACAAATGATCTTTACACGGAAGACTGCACTCTTTTCACTTCCCTTTGTTGCTTCAGGAGGGATTGTAGGCGGAACAGCACATCCCCACACAGAGCATTAAAAAGGAAACTTAAAGAGCACACTCAAGTCACTGCTTATACAAACAATTCTGTTCCAGAATTAGTTGTGCAAATTGGGCTTCCTATGTTTGTTTTTATACATGATCATTGTGCTTACTAAGAAATCAATGAACTGTTGCACAGTGCAACAGAATTTTAGTATTTATCAATGATAATAACTACACAAGCACACGAGATTTCAAAAGATGCTTTAACGTATTCTGCCCCAGACATACCACATTTTGCAAAAAGTCGCCCCATTAACATATAAAAACATTAGACAGAAATGCAGATCCATTTTATGTTTATAATGATGTCAGCATTATAATATCTGCATTGCAAAGTGCATATTATATTAAGTTTCATACTGTTTACAACAACTCTGTAGGTATAGGACATCAGGAAAAATGTATTCCCAATAGTTGCTAGTTGGATTCATTTGGAAGTGCTAGAGGCCAGTACACTCTCAGCTAATGATGGCTGTGGATCTGAGGAGAGTCGTATCAAAGTCTGCTGTCTAGAAACAATGAGTGAAAATGGGAACTCAGAGATCCAAACGTAAGACAAAGCATGCATTATAACCTAAAAAAACAATACTGCTTCTGTGGCAGACCCATCATCCGTTTTATTTCTTTTGGTAAAACACAAGAATCATACTGGTTTTGGATTGCACTGTGTAATGTATATCTTCAAGGAAATTATGCACCTGATTTATTTAGTAAACTTTTCTAATCATGTTGTGGCCTGGACCAAAGACCCCTTTCATCCACAAGCTCAACCACTAGGCATGCACTGCTTTTTTATTTACTGATGATAGATGAAGGATGAAATTTACACTATAAATATGTGATGTAGAAGAAATTTAGTTCTAGTTTCTGCAATTATTTAGTTCTAGCCTGAGTTAAAATAAACAAAATGCTAAAATGAAGTTAATTCAAATAAAACTATGCAATATATGAACAGTTGGAGTAAGGTGGTTTTATTCTTCTGTCTTTCTTTTACAAACCACTAAAAACAAAATATACAAAATTAATAACTAATCTGAATTTTAAATAAAATATCGACACTAAATTATTTAGCAAAAAAGCTATTTAGCAAAGCTTGCAGTTGCAGTTAATAATTTGGAACATCTATAATATGTCATTAGGTGAAACACATTAATAATATCTTTGGCACTGAATAACCCCGACCTGTCCACCCATCTGTCCATCTTTTTAAACTACCTGTCTTTGCGTGGATTGCAGTGGCATCAGGTTAAACTGGGTCGGCCAGACATCCTCATCTACTTCAGAATATGCCTCATGCTACAAAACCCCTATGGGTTTCAAGTCTGCCTGAAATATATATAATCCTGGGTTTACTGCATTGCTTCTTACCAGTAGGCCATCCCTGGCATATCTCAGTGGGTGTTCAATATCCTCATTATGGAATCAAACCACTTCAATGACCCCTCTCAGTCAAAGCAGTGGCTATATCTGAAATCCTTCTGGGCTACTGTGAACCTAAGCCTGGACATCATACACAAGGATCTCTTTTCTGCAGCTTCTGTCTGTGGTAGTATCCTTTATATCACTACCAGAAGCTTGTGGTCATAGGGGAGAAGCAGGACATAAGTGACCTGAAAAATCAGAGTTTTGCCACCCCACTTAGTTATTAGTTAAGTACCACAATGCAGTACAATAACTGATGTACAGCCCTGCTCCATAAATTGACTGATCAATATCCCAGTCCTATCTATCTTCACTCATGAACAAGAACTCACACTACCCAAATTGTTCCCTATGAGGCAGCTGCTCTTCTGTCTTACCTGCAGGGGGTAGTCTACTCTTTTCTGGGACAAACTATCACCTCTGGTTTGGAGATCTCAATTTTCTTTACATCCACTTGACATTCAACAGTGAAACATTCCAGTGTACAAGGAAGATTGCAGTGACTTAATGCTAATAGGACAAACATTATTTGCAACCAAGAAAGATATAAACACGCATACGACAAAAATTAATATTCTACAGACTTTAGTTGCACATTAAAATATCTTGACTAAGAAAATTGTATACACCAAAACTAGAACTCGCTGCAACTCAGTAGTCCAAAGAAACACAATTAGAGTTCTAGTAAAAATAGTCACGATCCACTGTTCAATTCTTTTATTCATCCACATAAATCACAGGTTTAGCGCTTTCATCTACCTATAGTAGACTTCATCAGAACAATTATTGCACATTGCAAAAGCCTATTTATACAAAAATAACCGCCAAAATCTAACAAAATCTAACAATCAAATAATTAAGTGCCCAATTATCTTAAAGTCACAGATAGATATTATAATGTATCCCTATATTTCTAGTCAAAATAATTACATTTTAATAAAAAAACAGTTAATATTAAAAGCTCTACATACATTATTTTCACATATTATCACTTTCTTGAACTGTTTCATTAATTAATAAAAATCAATTAATAAAAATCAATTGATTCATAAAATACATATTGCACATGTTTTTTTTAAAATAGGATATATTGCAAATTTCATATAATAAAATATATAATTAAAAACCTAAGTATATTTTAATGCCGTAATGTCACTGTATTAATTAATAACACTCATAATTATGTAACATTTCTTAATATGCCTTATACATATATTGTGTATACCTAAAGCATATTATGGACATACATTTCATCCAATTAATTTATTATTTATTTTTGTATAAATAGGCTTTTGCAATGTGCAATAATTGTTCTGATGAAGTCTACTATAGGTAGATGAAAGCGCTAAACCTGTGATTTATGTGGATGAATAAAAGAATTGAACAGTGGATCGTGACTATTTTTACTAGAACTCTAATTGTGTTTCTTTGGACTATTGACTAAGAAAATCATAAGCAGACGTAGAACCCCAGTGGAGTCCTATACCAACGATGAATCTAGCTGACTTAACACCAAAAATTTACAGACATATCACAGCAAGCACTGGACAGAATGCAACAACAGACTTAGGACTTTATTACTGCTGCAGCCCCATCCTTTAAGAATGTTTTGGATGCTTGGCCCCATGCATTCTTGATGTCCTCAAAACACATGTAGACAGTACTTGAAAACTCCCCTGGCTATTCCAAAACCTTTGCAAACACAAAAAGCAGATCCACTATTGTACAACCAATATAGAAACTACATTATCCCTACTTAAGCAACGACTCAGCTACCACAAAGTTTCCTTTATGGTACCCTGGTATAGGAAAATCATTCTTAAATTGGAATTTATCACTCCTTCCTCTTTTTCTGAAAATGTGGACGAGTGCCCTAGTTTGCCAGTCCAGAGGTACTTTCAGCACTACACTGAAAAGTAGCCTTAAACACAATTCTTCAAAAATGTTAACACCTTTAGCATTTCTGGATGGACCTTGTCTACTTCTGCAGCCTTTCATTACTAGAACTGTGCAATCATTGCAGTGATTTCATCTACAGAATCACATCCATTCTCAGAATGTGCTTCTAGCACTGCTTTCCATAAAAGTGTTCACCAGATTCATAATGTCATCAAATTCTTCTGTCAACTTCCTTAGATGAGGTCAACCATTCATCACTCCTGCTGAGAACAGCAAAACGATGTGCTGCCTCTCCTTCAACAGTCGCTGTACGGTTTGCTACAGTTTCTTTGTTGCTATTCAAAACTCTAGTTTGGCACATGTGGATGAAAGTACCAGATGGAGCTCAATGGATGCTATTGTTAACATGAAGGACAAAAGATGTAATTCTTCATTTAAGCAATAATACATGACTGTGTGTGGGTATATCAGGATACACCCACAGTTGGTGTGGCTTGATCATGAATGTGAAGCCTAAGTGATTAAACAACACCAACCATGGGTAAATCCTGATATACCCCACACAGGAGTGTATTATTACTTTCATACAATGACATTATTCAAGAAAGAAATTACTAGTGCTTGTTAAATAAATGTTTTTGTATAAGAGCACTGTAGTGTTCCTTCACATTATTTTATGTTTGCTAATATACTGCACACATGTACGTGACTTTACAGAGTACATCACCACAGTGCAGCAGAAGGGATGGAGAATGAGAATTTCTGTCGCTGTTTTTTTTTTTTTTTTTTTTTATATACTGTCAATACAAGAAATCTGGACAGACTCCAACATAATGGAGGGACAAAAGTCCAAAAATAGGAACACATTTTAAATATCGATCTTATAAACTTAGAAAGTTCCTTGAATAATAAGTTTTGAGTTAGCATACATTTTTGTAACGATATAAAGCCCAAAACTGAAATTTCTGTCATTATTAAATGGCTTCAATACCCATTAGCTTGCCAAACAAATACAATTTTTATGAGGAAAAGACCAAAAGTATGAGTCAAAAATCTGGAATTCTGTGAAAATATGGACAGTTGGGAGGTAGGAGAGTCTGCTGAGATTTTAGCATGGACAACATAGAAATACAAGGAAAATCCTTTTCATTTCTGTTTCTTTAATTTTGCAGAATGTAAGTAATTTCTCTTGGATTTTGCACTGTCCACTAAGCATATGCCAATTGAAAAGTCTGGCCGCTCAATGGTAAGTCAGTGGCTGGATTATTTTCTGTTGGAATATGCTCAATTTACAACAGGCACGATGATTTCTGCTGTCCAATCAGCGAGCACATTTTTAAATGGCAATGAGCCATTATTGTATAATTGCTATTAATGAAATAGTGAGGCAAAGTGTTATTGCTAAGTTAGACAAAGCATGTCAGTTGCTGTGACAATTGTGACACTGTGTTACCTGCACTATTACTGAGGCATAGATATTCTATCACTAGTGATGTAACACTTAGGTTCAGTGATGTAACACTTAGGTTCATATGTAAGTAGTAGGAAATTGGTCTGCAGACCATTTCAAGCCTAGCCAAAAACTCTGTCTGAAATTTCCCTCCAGCCTCAAGGAGGGGAAGACAAGATAGACCAGGAGAGAATTTGAAGCTGCCCATCCAATTATCTAGGTTTGAAGGTGGCATGGGTGCTACTCTGGTTGACATGTAGTGGAAGATTATTTCAGTGGTGAGGGATATGTTACTATATGAATCTATCACAACAACATGCCTTATTTATCTGCTGATGAAAGTTTGGTTCCTTTAACTGAGTAGTTGATGTACAATTATTTCTGTGAAGAACCGGAAGGATGACTTACATGGTCATTATACAAGATGTGCAGAGACACAGACATACAGATGAATGCGCGCACACACAAACACACACACGAAAGCATACACACACACATATGCAGATGTATGAACAGCTAGACATATCCAAGAAAGCATAAACAAACACACACACATACATGTATACAGCAGATGTATGAACAGTTACACATGCACATATGAAAGCATATATATATATATATATATATATATATATATATATATATATATATATATATATACATACACACACACACACATATGCAGATGTACGAACAGCTACACATACACACATGTACACACACATGTGCGGATGTATGAACAGCTACTCATACACACATGAAAGCATACACACACACACACACACACACACACACACACACACGTACACATAAACACACACACACATGTAGATGTATGAACAGCTACACATACATGAAGGCATACACACACATACGTGTGTGTGTGTATATATATATATATATATATATATATATATATAGGGTCTATATTAGAAAAACGAAAGTTTATCTTACCGAATGCTAACATGAGCAAAAATCCCAGAACCCAAAACTGGAATTGTGAGATTCCAGTATAGTGAAGATGGGAATATTTGCCCTTTCCTCACTGTAGTTTGATGTCGAAGTTGGAATATATATTTAGCGGGGGGTGGGGGGCGCAGCCTCCCACAATTGCAGTTTAGAGTTCCGGGATTTTTGATAATGTCAGCATCCGGTAAGATAAACTTTTGTTTATCTAATATAGACCCTATATCTATATATATATATATATATATATATATATATATATATATATATATATATATATACATACATACACACACACACAGACACACACACACACATGCAGATGTATGAATTACACATACACACAGGAAAGCACACACATATGCACACACAAACACGCACACACATACACACACATAATTGCAGATATGATACTTAATCACTCAGAGACTTTATAAGCACTGATTATAATACAAATAGTGAGAGTTGGACTTTGTGTAAATTCCAGTCAAATAACGAAGATTAAACACTGGTTTTCGATTTAGTCAGCAGAGTTTTTTACAATAGTATCAGATGGTCAGCAACTCCAAGACAGCTTGAGTTTATTTTCTCATTAATTAAAACTGAACAGTCTGATCATTAAATTTCTTGATCAAGAAACCTAACCAACTATCATATAGATGTTATCTTTAGAGTAAACATTGCCTTCATGTGACCCCAAAATATAAAGTTGTATTAAATGAAGATAGAACAAGTGAATTAAATACTGGTTCCTCATTAGCCATACTATCCATATGTACTTAAGCTAATTAGATTCATGAAATACACATCAGTTTTGTTACAAATAATATTAAGCAGTTGTCAAAAATCCTCCTAAATTTTCCTATAACACGAAAATCTATAAAAGCTATCATGATTAATGTTAACTACTTGATGAATAATATACGTAGAAATTTGTTCTGACAGAAGAAAAGAGAGCAGCTTAAAAAATACTCAGGGAGAGTAATAATGTCACATAAATATACACACTTATGAGCAACAGATGCAGCCAAACATCTTTCAGAATAATTATACCACAGTTCAGAAGCAAAGTATATGAACATAGTAACAATAATGGAAAGGTGACGTATGCTATATTTAAGCATATTGCAGAATAAGTCCTAGATTTAATTGTATGGGTATCATTAAAATACAGGATGGTGTTAGACCTGGTCAAATGGACGTCCGTTTACTTCCTGAGATTAAATGGTAAGCTCAGCTCCTGTATCTGCAGGGGTCTGAACTTACATTTTTGTTTGCAACTATTCTTATAAAGATATGTACAGCAGCAATGTGTGATTTCTGAATGCTGCTGATCATTGTGTTTACACGAGTAATATAATGACTTTTTATATATTTATGTAGGTATATGCTTTCACATCTTGAGCATCCATCAGTCTCAGGCACCTGGCAGACCATTAAGATACATAAAAGCTTGTTCTCATGAGAACTGATCAGCTACTAAATCTTACAGATGCAAAATATTTTATCTCATTCCAATTCTTGAGATACACATATATATCAAAGAATATATATCTTGGAAGACTGATTATTTGCTTAAAGCAGCTACACCTTCTCTTAGGGAAAATGGATATTTTCAGTCCAAAAGCAACATAACAAATATTAGCTAAAGAAAATAAGATGGAAGCAAATATAAATATAGTAAGGAGGGGGAATATTCAGGCATTCTGAGTGATACGATTCTAAGAAAAAAGAAACCAGTATATGCTTTGAAAGTAGGACCAACTGCTTGTCTTTGCAATGTTTATGGCCACTAAATGACCCTGGCCTGGAATTGCATAGGTTCATGGTTATATACGAGGCTAACAATCACCAGGGCCTTTATAAATCCAGTTGTGCAATGCAACCCAATTGTGTCCCTATGTATCATGGACAATTATTAGGAGGGAATGTGTTAGGAAGTTTCTTGAGGTTATGTGGGGGGCATGTTAGTTTGGGCATTACTGTCTGCCTCCATCTAACACAGACATTGGGACCAGACCTGGGGTGAATTTCTGATTTCCATCCATTGGCCAAGGTTACACTTAAATAGCATTACAGATGGATTCAGCTTCACATGAATGGGGAGCCTGTTCAAAAGCATGAGGATCATCTGAGGCACATGGTTGCCTCACCAAGATGTCTTATTTATGTCACAAGTAAAATTTAAATCCTTGGATTTACTGGTTCTGATGCTGTTCATTTTCTCTATGCACAAAAGGTCTGTCAGGGCTGGATCCAATGATGCCTTGTATAACAGGCATCGACTGCCTCTCAGTGACTCTGACCTGGGAAATGAATCTTCTAAACTCTGCTGTGTTAATCCTACTGTTTTTTCTTTCTGATTTCCTTGTTCTCATTCTGCCTTTACAACCTCACATGAGAATGCACTGTGGATTCAGTCTTCCCACCCCATACTGTCCTTCTGTTTGCTTGACCTCCCATGGGAGTGGAAGCACTCTACAAAATTTAACTTTTCTTCATCTTTTTTATTTATAGAACCAGTGAGAGTGTTATGGGGCTCCTGTATTTGCTGCTATTTAAGTGGCTTATAGCTACCTCAAATGGCTACCGATTCTTGTTTGTTCTCTTTGGGGTGTTGCTTTCATACCACCTCTGCAAGGACATACACATTCACTCTCCTATTTAATATAACAAACTCTCAAATCAATTATCTTGCAGAAAAATATGCAGTAACTGCAGGGTAAAAGAACTCTCACAACAGGTGAGCTTTGCACAAGCAATCTGGGACTAAAATGACAAACAAGAGAAACTCTTCACCTTACTATCTTAGCCAGTTAAAGAAAGAGTCATAAACTGTTGTTGATCATCTTACAAAAGCTAAGAGCACTGGCGGCCATATTGTGATAAAAGGTTGGGCAGTACTGTTTTATGATATTAAAATAGTCACTTAAAGGGAAGACTGATGTCAATGGTGTTTTATTAAATTTCTAAAACATTAAGCTGCTTTAACTTAAAAAACACTATAAAAATATTCACTCTTTGTAGTCTGAATAAGCTTGTCTTACCATCCTTTTGTGCACAGAGGAATCACTGCAATTTTATTCTGGTATTTACCTAGACTTATAAATGACAGAAAATATTCTCTCAATAATTTAAATATTGCTGCCCTCCTCTTTGTGCAAGGTACAACAGATGATGTTTAGTTCTTTACCTTTCTTCTTCCTCATAACATTTCTAAAGTAAAGTAAAAGCAACTTAAAATGAACTTAATCTGGATGCTGGTTGTATATTTAAGTATATTTTCATGCTGGTGTTCATCCAGGCTAGTTTATTTTGCGTGACCAAGTTAATTCTAAAGCTGAAGCTTGGATCTATTCCAGCGCATTCTGACACTACCTCTACCAGCCTTCCTTAACAACACGATGTGTATCCTGCTAGTGTCTGCCACAGTAAAACATACCTTGCTGTTTCACATTCTTCATCTGTGGGACGAAATGTACAATTTCTTCTCAATATTTCTTGTTTCATGACTTACCCAAGAACTTGAAACTTTTCCTACTGATGCACATAACTCTGTTTCTGCAACGTTTATCGAACTAATTTCCTTGTAATGCTTTCTCCAATCACATCATTAGTCCTAAACAGATATTTAACTTACTGAAGCATAATTCTTTTACTTAACTGACTCATTGTCTAGCCTTTCTATGATTTTGTAATATTTTCTCCATATGTGTTCTACATTCTCCACAATAAGTGAAAGCACTATGCAACTATACGGCCAAACTGGAGGCTGAGCTCTCTCAACATAGGACTGGCAAGACCAGACAGGAGGAGAAGGTAACCACACACAATACATACCCAGTCACACATGGTACCATCACAACTTCAAATCATACACATACTCACACAAAGACATACTCGGAGGTTCTGATCAAAAAATTACCAAAACAGCAGAGGCCACCAAAGCAGACACCCAAACAACTACCACCTCACGACCCAACACATGCAACACATAGACCACACAGTCAGAGTGTCAAACAGTCACAGCCCTTAAGGCCAAACAAAATGCCAGACACACTTGTCATTGGTGATTCCATAGTCAGACACACTGACGTCCCGCTCACCAGACTGAGTAAGGAGAAGGTCACAGTAAGCTGCCTGTCGGGCGCTAGAATCCGCCACATAACGCAAGCACTCAGGTCTCTCAACAGCAGGTACAAGTATGACTCAGTCATTGTCCACGCTGGTGTCAACGACCTGAGATGTACCTCCTTGGACTACATGAAAAGGGACATCGAGGGGCTCTCTGATTATGTAGCCCAGGCAGGTATGACCCTGACCTTGAGCAGTATCCTACCTTCACCTAGAATGATGCCACAATACAGTGATAAGATGATCAGCTTTAATAATTGGCTTAAATTCTGGTGTCATTCAAAGGGGATCCAATGTCTGTCTGCCTGGGATGACATGCTGGACAAGCCACGCTGTTTCAAGGGACGGCTTGCACCTGTCACCGCTGGGCTTCGGATATTGGCAAAGGCTCTTGCCACCCCCATAGTGCCTTTTTAGGCAAGGCTCAAATTCTAAACCTACCACCCTAGAACACCAAAAGGAAAAAAAACTAAGGGTAATGCTGCTCAATGCCAGAAGTCTCAATCTCAAGATGCACGCACTCGAGGCCCTTCTCAATATGGAGAACATTGATGTCTGTGCTGTGACAGAAACCTGGTTCAAGGCTCCTGAGAGCACCCCAGCACTAACAGGTTTCACCTCATATCATGCCCGCCCCAAAATCCGGACAACACCAAGAAAGGAGGGGTGTCCATATTCATAAAGGACACCCACACCTCAAGGTTGGTGGCAACGCACGATGCATCGGAGACCATCCAGGTGCAATTAACCATAGGCAAGACTGTTCTGCAATTTGTAGAATGTTACAGGCCACCCTCTCAAACTCAGGAACCTCACATGGCCTTCCTGAAAACATTGGAGGGGATAAATGTATCTCCAAACACCATCATACTAGGTGACTTCAACTACCCTAATATAGACTGGGAACACTGCTCAAGCCCGAACACTCTAACCCAAAGATTCCTGGAGTTCATAAACTCAAATGCCATGGAACAACTAGTCACCATCCCCACAAGAGGAGAAAACATACTTGATCTCATCATCACGAACATGGGATCAAAATGTTCAACACCGGAAGTATACCCCTCACTGGTGAGATCAGATCATAAACTAATCTCGCTGGAGGTCCTCATCCCGCCCCCACCTGAAACAAAAAGGACCACAGTGAAAAACTTCTCAAAAGCCGATTTCACACTTCTAAAAACTAGTGTGGTCTCCTTTAAGGCCCCTGAGCCAGTGGTAAACATTACTCAAACCGCTGAATCACTTACAAATGCCTTCTACCAGCACCTACAGGACTGCATGGATCAAGCAATCCCAAACAAAACTAAGACTCTCTGTACCAAAGGCAAGCATCCAGTCTGGTGGACCCCAGCCATAAACAAGCTCTACAACAAAAGGAGGAAGCTACTACAAGATAGAGCAAAATCCCTGAAAGGTAAGACACCTTTGATCATTATAAGTAAAAAACTAAGAGCTCTCATAAAATCATCCAAGGCAAATTTTGAGAGAAAAATCGCCAAGGACTCTAAAGACAATCATAAGGCCTTCTTTAGCTATGTTAGAAACTTAGGAGGAAACTCCCAGATATGCTCAGAATTATTTCAAAATGACGTGAAAATTACTGAACCTACACACATTGCCAACATACTGGCTGACAGGTTCAGTGCAAACTTCTCCCCCCCCCCAAAAGGAGAGATATCTATTCCAGAGAATTGTAGCCCCCCAAACATCTACAACGCCCAGGTGAGAACTGCCCTCACTAAGGCAAGAAACACAGCATCCATGGGACCGGATGGTGTCCCCGGCTGTGTGCTTCACGAACTCAACGAGGAATTAAACCCACAGTTAGGACAGCTGTTTAACCTTAGCCTCACCTCAGGATACGTACCCAAGGAGTGGCGCACGGCGACTGTGGTCCCACTTCATAAGGGCGGTGCCTCCACAGACCCTGGAAATTACCGCCCCATTAGCTTGACAAGCCTTATCTGCAAAGCCATGGAGAGGATCATAATGGAACTCATAAATAAAGACATAGGGAACTTGCAGACTTTGGATCCAACCCAGTTTGGCTTTGTCAAAGGCAGATCCTGCCTCTTAAACTTGGTTGACTTTTTCGAGACAGTCACCAAGGCCATTGATGAGGGAAAGGCAGTCCATACAGCCTACCTCGACCTGGCAAAGGCCTTCGACACAATACCCCACTCAGGTATCATCGAACAACTTATCAGCTTGAATGTAAACCCATACATCACAAGATGGGTTGCAAACTGGCTAAGTGACAGAACCCACAGGGTCAGAGTTGCTGGAGCCATGTCAGACTCAAAGCCTGTCACAAGTGGTGTCCCACAGGGCTCAGTCCTGGGTCCACTCTTGTTCGGCATCTACTTTTCTGAAGTACAAGCAAATACAGGAGGGTTATGGCTGACAAAGTTTGCAGATGACTGCAAACTGGGCGCCATAGTCGAAAACACATCTGACACAGATATCCTCCAGAAGGGCCTCACAGAAATGGATAACTGGTGCCAGAGCCATGGCCTGAAGTTAAATGCCAAAAAATGCATAGTCATACCCTTCGGGAAAAACAAGGTTACCCCTAGCTACCATATAGGTGGCAATCCACTGAGCACAGAAAAATCGTTTGACACTCATGTTGCTAAAGTAGTTAGGAAAACCTTCTATATCGCCCACCTGATCATGAAGGAATTCACATCTAGATCAAGGGAGGTCATCGTCCCCCTGTACTCATCACTCATTAGACCTATGATTGAGTACAATGCCCCGTTCGGAATGTATCTGACTAGACACCTGCTGCAGCTTGAAAGGCCCCAAAAGTTCCTCACCAAAAGGATAAAGGGTCTCAAAAATATGTCTTATGCTGCCCGACTGAAAGAACTCCAGCTCTATTCAGTCTCATACCACTTGCTCAGAGGTGACCTGTGCCTGACATATAAGGCCATGTCAAACCCAGATTTGATGAATATGCTTCACCTCAAAAATCTAGATCCCTCAGAACCACAAGGGCGGAGACTTAAACCTTGACACGGTTATAAATAGAACGTGCTGGAGGGACAGATTCATCACCCAGAGACTCCCTATGCTGTGGAACAAAATCCCGGTACATGTGAGGCAGAGCACCTCTCTGGCCTTGTTCAAGAGGAATCTTGACCAATGGATGGGAGATTGCAGATATACCCCAGGGATTACTTCAGTGTCACTGCTTGACAGAGGCACAGCAAAATGATAGGCATAGTTTTTATTCAAACTAAAGGGGTGGCGAAAGCCGCATAACTATGGGCTAGGCTTATAAATGCCCTTGGGCAGATAGCCTAGTATGAACCTATGAAAGCTGTGGCTGGCCACTGGAGACAATAGCCCTAATCCACTTTTCTGTGGAATTATACCTGCTTATGCAATTGCTGCATGTGGGAGGGGGCTATAAGTATATACGTATATGTGAATATACATGTAAATGGCCTAATACTAATAATTTAAGCACTCTTCTTGGGAACCTTGGCATAACTTGACAATTTGCTGCACATACTTTTTATATTATTTAAAAGCCCGGGATGAAACTGTGCATTGGTGTACTTTGCTTGGCACTACTGTTGTTAATGTAAACTGTCATGTGGAAATATTATTAATGGCTTTTTTTCCTCTTATTGTAATGAAGTCTTGATAATTTTTCCCATGCTGTCATTTGTTTATTTTCCAGCTTACTTTTCTTTCCCATGCTGTCATTTGTTTATTTTCCAGCTTACTTTTCTTTCTTTTTTTATGAACTATTTTAATTACCACTGAATTTGTACTTTGTCTTGGGGGAGCCTTTCTGCCCAGGTCCCCTCTTAAACTGGACTTTTGCCCAGCAGGACAAATTAGGTTAATAAATAAAGGAAATGCATAAATAAATTCTGCTAAATGCCAAAGCAATGAATCTGCACTGTGAGTTTGTTTGGGTGCCTTTCAGACTGGTGGGCATTATTTATAGTGATTTTGATGTTCACACAAATGAAAAATGTGTAAAATGAACGTCTTTGCTCTTATTTGAGTACTTATTTGTATTTCTCTGACTTTCTGCTGTTCAGCTGCAGTTCACCAAAGCAGTAAGCGGGATATGCCTCTACTTTATCCTGGGGATTAATTAAAGTATACAGCTCTTTGGTCTCATACATTGTTTTACATTTACTAAACTGAATTCTGAATATATGTTCACTGAATCTCTTACTTTTTGGCTGAAGGTATTTCTGGGTTTCAGGATAGGACTGCATGTCTCACCTAGCTGCTGAATTCTTCCTCCTGTTGGGCACAGGCTTCTGTAGCTTTAGTGCTTCTCAGTGAATGGCACATTAACTCAATGAGTAATGTAGATGGGATAGGGCCAAACTTGACCAATGCACCATCCATCCCATCCAGGGTTTGGCAATTATACTTTGTGACATCTGTGGTCTCTAATACTTTGTTTAGCAGCCCCTTCTGCCCATGAAACCTTTTCCTCCATCCCCTGTCTTCTCATTAATTTACTTGAGCACATTCTGCACAAAGCCTCTGTGAACTTTTACTTAGTCTCTATTTCTTCTGTCTGCACAGGTGGTTCTACCTCTGTCTGGTCTACAGCTTATCCTTCTTCTCATTCACCCATAATAAGATGAATAGACAAGTCGTAAACTAAATAATCTTGTTTTTTTCTACTTTTTAAACCTCTCTGATGGAAGTACAATACCATTATGCTCACTCTCACAAGGGATGTTCAGGTTAACAGATCTCTACAAAAATTCCATTCAGTAAAGCTTCATAACTCATCAGCCTGTAACTATATTAAAATACACACAGGCACACATATGCACCTGTGTAGAGCTCATAACACTGAATAAATGATAGGTCTGACTGCCATGGTCTTTTATTCTGGGGAAGTATGTTTTCCCACAAAGCTTTTAGCTATTCTGTACACTGTCTATAATCTGCTGGCAGTTTGTGCAGCAAGCCTGACCTTCATAACCCCCATTTCAATATCCATGCAAAGCTTATATTCATCTGTAAGTCCTGGATAAAAATAGGTATCATTCTCTCCCTATTACTTCTAGTAAATTTCACTGAATTCTATTAGAACAGAATATTCTCCAATAATGAAGGAGATTTACATTCCCAAATTAAGAAATCTCTGAATGTAAATGTTAGCCACAAGCTTCCCTCTTCCTAATGATCACCAAAACTGGTACATGCTTCAGTCCAGAGAAACAGCATTGTAATATTTGTTTATTTTTCTTATGTGCCCATTTCACTCATCTCAAAATCAGTCCACTATATACTTAATACAATAATGGATTTGGCATCAGGAATACTCAAAAATATTTTGACTGATTATTTTAACCATTCTCTTATTGTGTATGTCTGTATTTAAATGGCATAATTTTCAGTCTACCCTAAGTTACATATTGCACATGGGGGAAATTCTTCTACCCATTTAAGTACAATGCATTCCATCTGTGTGTGAGAGGGTATAAAATCTATTCTATCCCATGTCGCCTCACAGTAAGACGTTGTCCTGTTCGATTCTCAGCTAGAGTGTCTTCTGTGTGGAGACATGCGTGAATGGGCGTACCTTCATTGTAGGTTGTGCATCAGGGCAGGCAACTTGGCACGTAAAAATCTACTGCCAATCATTAGCAGACCGGAGTTCCACTGTGGCGACCCCCAACCGGGAAAAGCCGAAAGACATAAGTGAGTGAGCACACTCAAGTCTTTCTGTAACTTGATACTGCATTAGAGAGGCAGGCATTTGAGGGAAGCATTATTACATTCCCTTGTGATGTCCTTGCATGCCCCCTCTTATGACATAATATACCACTTCAGTGGGAGATGGGGCTTAAAGCAAAAAGGCCCCTATCACTGCAGGATTAGGCTAGGATCAGATGACTCCTTACTTTTTATCATCATCATTTAACTCCCTAAAACACATTCATTCAATGTTAACTGGTCGACCTCTATTCTGCTAAGGACAATAAACATTAGGGAA
The DNA here is from genome assembly GCF_019279795.1 of Protopterus annectens. Lineage (NCBI taxonomy): Eukaryota > Metazoa > Chordata > Ceratodontiformes > Protopteridae > Protopterus > Protopterus annectens. The sequence goes on along the minus strand of NC_056750.1, from coordinate 313,307,608 downwards.
GAAGTAATGATTACCATTAGACTATGAACAGTAAAAAATAAACAAAAAAGAATGCCATTGGTTAACAGCCATGCACCTTGTCAGAGTTGTACAGAATGCATAAATTTCCCCAAAGTGAACAGTTCTAGTTTGGTAACCTGGCCTGTGTTCTTATGACCAGACAATAATGATCCCACCCACATTATTATAGATAAAGATTTACCCCCATTAAAGCCAAAGTATGAATTTTCTACATCTTGCCATGGTGCATGGCCCATAGTGTCTCTAATTGTGGAATATGTTTATTTTATTATGTCCACAGAATGAGGACTATTGAACTGGCCAGAAGTTTAGACTCTTACATTTAGTGGCAAAATGTCCATGGCACACACACTGGTTTTTAAACTAAGTAAGCAGACAGAAAGAACATACATGTTTTAAACGCAAATGTTAAGTTGTACTGCAATTAGAGTACAATAATAATAAGGCAGTGCATGCAGCATGGCGATTACACTGATATTTGGAGAAAGACAAATCAGCTAAGCTCTACTATAGGGCAAAACCCAATATTAACAAATGGTAAACACTCCTGCTTAACTTGTTAAGGTCAGGTTTCATGCTAGGCAGTCAAATCTGCCAGTACTGAGCAGCAAAGGCAGTGGCAAAATAAATAAATGGCTCCCTGTTGAAATGTTGGCGCTTTGACTGCTAAGGGTCAACAAACTGAAATAAAAGGCTAAAATTACAAGAGAAGAGCACATCAAATCCTAGACTTCACTCCTCTCCTTTAAACTTCCTTTTTGCAGGAGGCAAACCCTCCATACCCCTGAACTTGTATATACCAAGTTTGAGATTACCATGCCTCATATTCTGGGATATGGTCATTTTTTCAGCCATTCAGTTTAAGTGTTTTGGGACTCTCTCTAGTGGGTCCTGACATTTCAAATTGTTGCCAAAAAAAAAAAACAGATTTGTTTCTGCCTGCTATCCCTACAGGTAATGTACCAGACTTCCAGTTATATACTTAGAAAGTAACTAGAACAACAAGATGTGTGTGTTCAACTGCATTTTCTAAAGAATACGAAGTCTGAAACTCAAATGTATATCATTATTAGAGACTTAAATCCTCAGACGTTTGTCCAAAATCCAGAGACTTTATTAGGAACAGACCAAACATATCAGGCAAAAATCTGGACGTTTGAGAGGCATCGCAAGGTGAGTGTAGACATAAGACACTGTGTTTCTGATACCACTGGCTAAGTAGTTTAGTACACAGAGAAGATAAAGATCCTCACACTGCAAAACACTGTGATCAAGTTTCCAGTCATAACCTTTATTTATGTGTTCTTGACCTGGATTCCAAGATTAACCTCTTGAGCTTTGCTCTCAAGGTGAATTTCTTGGCATCCATGTCTTGAACACCTAATAACCAGGTTATGATTTGTGACCCGATCTTAATCCTTTATGTTTGAAGATGTCCGATTACTAACATGAGGAAATAACAGTGAAAAAGTATAATGGTGCTCTACTGCATTCTGAATGTTTACTATGAAATATTTGTATGGTGTTATATAAAATGGAACCTACTTATGAGATTATTAATCAGTGTGTGAATACCAAAGCCAGGCATGTGTGCCTAAGATGGTGACTAGACATACAGGCTGGTGTGGAACATCAGTAACAGAAATTTCTCATATTACAGACCTGTACTGCTAGACTAAATGCAAGCCCAGAAACACTGACAGTTTCCAGTAGTTATAATTCAGTTTGCTCACATTTTAGTTTTTATTACTCTTTCTTAACAAGTAATAGGGACCTGAGTAAAGAAGAAATTCTGAGTATCAGTTGATTTGTATTTTGGTGTTTTAATAAAGTCAGTCTTTAGACGTATGGAATCACAGCAGTTGTAAGGTCACTGAGCTGTAAGGCCATTTCCTCCTTGCCAGTACCTAACCGTAGGTCTTGACTCCTTTTTTAAGGAGGGCCAGACCAATCATACCAGGGATGATATCCAGCTCCTTTTTAAAGTCAGAAAGTGTTTGTCACTAGTTAATTTGGCTTTCTGTTTTATTTTTCCTTTACAAGTGTCTGCTATGGTTTTATTTATTTAGTTCTTCCTTAATAATGTTGTTTATCTCTGCTTTAGCAAATAAAAAATCTTGCGAGCTACAGAAATATATAACAAATGCTCTATACTTTTCAGTCTAGTTGCTGTATTCCAATATGCAGCAAGTTTTTGCAAAATTATAATGCAAGCCTATATAACAAAGAGTGTCCTTGGCTACTGCTTTTGTCTGACAAAGTCCAATTAGCATTTTTTTGCAAATCCATATAATTAATTGATTCATTTCTAATGCAGTCTTCATTTAATTAGTAGATAGTTATCATGTATGAAAACTAATTTGTTGTTGCATGCAAACGCCATCTTAAATTATCCTTGTATTAGTCCTTTATTTAACTTTATTAACTTCTGTTGATGAAATTAGTCAAACTGGAAAGCAAGACTTTGATATGCATAGCTTATTTTGAACCATACTAAGAAAATAGTAATAATAACATTAATAATAAACATCAGCATTTTAATAATGTAATTATTTCACATTCTAGGAAAAACTACATTGATAAACTACAATCTGAGCATGAATGCAAATATTAAAGAGTGAATTGTAAGTAGTAATGTTCTGTTATATATCTACAAGATGACAGATTATGTCTAAGAGTCTGTCACAGTGCATTTAGTTACATACACATATCTAGATTACTTCTGTTTATATTCTGTTCTGCACTATGCAGGTCACTCAGTCCTGTCTCCTCCCTATTGGATATCATGCATACATGGAGCAATATTGCACCACCTAACTTTCTACAACTTCATCTCATACCTTTAACAGAAAAATTCTGGACAAATGCTAGAATAATGAGGGAATAAAGGCCCAAAATAGAGACACATTTTAAATACTGTTCTTATAAACTTAGAGAGTTGCTAGAATAACAGGATTTGTGTTAACATGCATTTTTATTGAAGGATATGAAGTCTGAAACTCAAGTATATATCATTATTTAGCGACTTCAGTCTTCAGTGATTTTATGAGCAAGAGACAAAAAATGTGAGTCAAAAAAACTGGACATTCTGTGCATATCTGGACAGATGACAGACATGCTTCAGCTGCCCATCCCTGCAACTTTGTACTTTGTCCGTATATCGTGCCTCTGTCTCATCTGAGCATGAAGTTTATTTTTTATTTTCCTTTTGTTTACTGGATTTGTCAGAGTGAATTTAGTCAAAAGCTGCTTTTCAGCAGAGGTCCAGGGAGAAAAGTTCCAATTTATTGCAATTAGTTTTAAACAGACATTCAATAACTGCATGAACAGACATTAAAGAATACACATTACCAATTACACATACATTTGCTAATTAGATTACATTCATGTGAAATAAAGGCAATTGTTACAGTATAAAAGATACTTATTCATTCTGTTAATAATGTTGACCATTGAGTACTTGAAAAGGTGTATTAGTGGGTCTGTCAAACAGATACTAGATCATATGATTAGTGTTAAGAAATTCAGGGAAAGTGAGGTAAAGGAAGGCACTAAGTAGGGCAGAAAATGTTAATATTGTAGTTAAGAGGAGGGGTATAAAGCAGGTTTATAGATAATTCTACCTATGGTTATCATACAGTTTAATGTATGTATAAAGGAGGGGTGAGCAGTGTCACAAAACCATGTATATAGTTGGGAGACACTGATGAAATTATTCAAGTATTGGTGAAGGCTGATTGTTGTGCATAGCATTCTTAATGAAAATAAATGGTTTGACAATATGGCAAGCTGAAAGTAAGAGTGGCATTTATCCTGGAGAGAGACAGGAGCAGATCCATTGACCTGATAGGTGAAGTTTTAGTTGTGTTTTAAATGAGTTTGCATTCTGAATGGATTTCAAAGGAGGAGGGCTGTAGTTCCATTGCTAAATTGCAGTATTAAATGATTTTTTTATACTGATTAGTGATATTTCTCAAGAGCGTAAACTTCTGTTTAGGGAGTAGTGTTGCGTTAAGTCGTTAATGGCTGAGCAATTTTTTGGCTTATACAGATATCTGTGCATTACAGTTAGCTGAGAAAGAGCTAGGTGATGTAATAGTTCTAAACAGTTTAATATTCTAAGGTCTAGGTAGTGGTGTGTTCTGTTGTTATAGTTTATTTTATTATAACATTGCTCAAGTTTGAAGAGTTGTGAGATTTGAAGACTAGTGAAGATTGGAGCAGCTTACAGTAGATATACAGCAGCTAATCTGTATACCTATACCATGGCAGCCACCCAGATGTCAAACTATATTTAAAAAGACACGAGTAGGTTATCCATGTACTCCTTAGGTATGCCATGTCAAGGTGCACCTGACTGTGTTACAACAGCAATGGCAGAATTTTCTCTTAGATATGAATATTAAAGCTAAAATGCTGTGGGGATATCTAGACATAAAAACTTTAATTATTGCTAAAATTGAGACCAGGAAATGAGTGTGTTTACCACAGACGTGTACTTTAATTATCATTAAAACTGTGAGCAAGATATAAGTGTGGGCTGCCTTAAACATTATCACTTCATTATTAAAAATAAGTGTAGCATGATGGATCAGTGATTAGAATTTCTGCTCCAGACCTGTATGGTCTGGGGTTTAGTTCTTACCTCTCTGGGTACTGTTGGTGAAGAATTTTGCATACCCTCCCTTGTGTCTGCATGGGCATTCTCCAGATAGTTTATCATCCTCCTCAGAAAAAGCTGGTTGACTGACCACTATAACTTATTTAAGCAATAATCCATTGTGTGTGTGGGCATCTCAGGATTTACCCACTGATGCTGTGATTTGATCAAGAGTGCAAAGCCTGAGTGATTAAACAAAGACAACCATGGGTAAATTCTGATATTCCCACAGACAGAAGTAGATTATTGCTATTATACTATTTAAATAATGCAGCTGTATAATGGCGCTTCAGTTCTCTCCCCCGTTATCTTCTGTAGGCTGATAAACTGCTTGTGCGTACGGGACTCGAGTTCCCACTCATGCACAGTACATCAGTACAGTAGAAGAGAAACAACAAAGAAAAGAGAATTTCTGTTGCTGTTTTTTTTTTTTTCTTTTTTAAAAAAAATCAAGATTTTTACAAGAGACAGTGCAGAAATACTAGGAGAATCATGTATATTTCTGTTTCTTTAGTTTTGCAGAACTTACAGGTTTTTCTTGTATTTTGCTCTGTCTTCCAGCAAATACCAATAGAAAGTCTTTATGTTCAATGGTACTTTAGCGGCCAGACTTTTTTCTATTAGTATATGCTCGATTTACAATGGGCATGCTGGTTGGGGTATTCAATCAATCTGCTTATTTTTGAAAAGCAATGAGCTGTTATTGCATAATTATATTTATATTGCAATTACCTTGTCTTTTTAGCCTAGGTCATAGCTAAGGGTCTGAGATGGATTACTTGACTTACACAGTTAACAAATGATGACATTAAATTAAATTCAAAATGACAGGCGTTATACTAGCTATAAACACATGATTATCAAGATTGGGAGTGGTACGTGAAGGACTTGATTCTAGACAGCTAGACATAACTATTACATTTTACTACTATAAAGGGATGGATGATGCGAGGAGTGTCCACGAGTGTTGCACTTTCTTTTACAAGGGATGGAATGTGGGGGTGAACCTAGATACAAGTTTAATGTTTATTTTACAAAGCAAAAGATATGGAGGCATGATGACTCTAGACATAATGAAGCAAATTTATTTTACAAAGGATGCGTGGTGATGGGTTGGTCCTAGATGTAATTTCTTTTTATTTTACAAGGGAGTTGAGGTGTGTGGGAGTGAATCATGAAATAAGCAATACATTTTATTATTGCAAGGAGACAGGACATGGGAGGGTGTAGCTTGAGATATAATCATTCACTATATTTTACATGGGACAAAAAGTGTATTAGAGAACTACCAAAGATATAAGAATTATGTTTATTTCACAAAGGAGAAGGGAACATAGCAATGGCATGTAATCGTTTTGGAACTTCTGCAAATAGTGTCAGAACACTACTCATTCAGTCACGATGCCTGGGATATGTTTCACCAGGGACTTGGAATTATTTATTATAGTTTTTGCAGTTCGTGCTGTCTGATTATATCCATGATGGATGCATATCTTGTAGGGAGCAACAATCCTCTTTTTGTCTTATTTTTAATTTTTACAAATCCTACCTGGGTAAGTACAGCATTATCACTACCCCATACAGAGCTTAAAAAATGAAATAAACTTACAGTACATAAAAGTGGGTTGGTATTCCTTAAAGGAGAACTCTGCCCAAATGTAAAGTTTTTTCTTTCCAAAAGGTGATTTTTACTTTCCTGTAATCCAGCCAAACTGCACACATACAGAAAAGGCACCATTTAATATTTTCTTCCCAATTGTTTAATGTCTGAACTTATTTCTGGTCACCTTTCTTTCCTACATCTGTAACATCATGAGGGCTGCTAAGAGTGGCAAAGTAATTAGGTTAAGTCACCTATTTCAACTACACAGCCATTAAGAAAATAGTGGCATTTAAATGTGCCTCATCAGTCAAGAGACTGCCAGCATCACACCTCAAATAAATAGTGCAGCCTGGATACTGAACAACGCAAGGCTTTCAGACTTAGTTTTCAGATGCAAATGAACAAGAAAACACAAATTGCACTGATTTTTTTTTTTTATTACAAATTACTTGTCCTTCCCTTTACTCAATCTCTGAATGTTACAAAGAAAGAAAATACTCTTCTGCGTTTCTGCCAGTATTTGCTCTTGCTGTTTTTCCTCCACTATTTTCTGTAAAAGTGCATGTTTTGTTGTAGTGATTTGTTACAGCATTTTTGCATTGCATACAGTGTTTTGCTGAGACAAGCCAACGAGTTGAGGAAAGAAGATTAACATCAAATGCAACACAGATCAGTTCAGTCCAAATTCGTATACTTGGACATTGAACTACAGAACGATTAACTTGTTTACATTTTCAAGCCTGTCATTCAAACACTCCTTAAAATGCTGCATCATGAATGCCCAGTAATAAAAGTATAAGGAAGTAAAGTAATGAAAAATAAAGATTGATGCTGAGTGCTGACTGTCAAACAGGCAGTCACAGTACTACTGTAAGCTGATGAAAGGGAGACACACACATACAGCAAATGATCCTCTCATCTCAGTGAGTTATCTCCCTCCCGCTAAAATGACATTCGGGATGCAAAAGCATTAACTTTTAAACAAAATCATTCTTCTAACAGTAGTCTCCTTTCAGGCCATTTTGGGGTATAACAAATTAGAAAATAATAAAAAATAACAACCACTCACTTTGATAAAGAAACAATAGTAATGCAGAGAAGTTCATATTATGCTGAAAACATGTTTCTTTTTTCATTTGTGGGTGTAGTTATCCTTTAATAATAAATTGTGCTTAAAGCAAGGTATAGAGTTTCTGTAAAATGTGGTTTCTGGAAATCTGGCAAGTTTCTGACATTTTCTGAAGCTAGGCTTATCCAGCAATAGAAAGTGTTGATTATCTTGACACCAGAGAGTGCCAGAATTAAGTCCAATGACATTTTCTGTGTAACTGTTGGTAGTAAAAGCATGTAAACACTGAAAACAAGGTATGTAAGGCTGTTGATAAAGCTGTGTTATGTGTCTGTACTGAGGAAAAAGAGCAAAATATCCAGCTGTGTCTATGTCTTACTAGTATTCAGTTACAACAAAATACTTGTCAAAATAAAACTGAAATGCAAACTACAATATGACAGGATCATACCTAGTTACAAGGAATGTTCCTCATTTTGAGCCCTAAAAACTCAACGCTCCTCACAGTTCCATGTTGAAATGCTCTGTCACGTATTCAATGTTACAATTTTTTTAACTGATATGCATGGTAAATAATACTGAATCACATTGATTCATCAAAATAACTTTATACAAGTATAAAGTAACACATTTTAACCTACATGTGAGCTTCCTAGCTGATGTTGCTGTAAGCTGTTAGTAAGTGTTCCATGCCTGAGGCAGTGCTCCACATTTTGGAGAGTGAAGGTTGAGAGATATGGGTAGAATGCTAATGACCAGTTGCATTTGGTGCAAAAGAAAATGTGTCTTTGCAGCCACATATTCCAGATATGCAGCTACAATAGGATGTTTTTCAGGCACGTTATATAACTGTCTTGAGAATGTTGCTGGAAAATCAATGTGTAATTCAGAACAATACTGACAGGATAAATTGCACTTTTGCAAGGGAATGGACTATAGAGAAGGTCAATGAGAGTTCAGGACAAGTAGTAAGAGAAATGTAACAATGTAACAACATACTGATACATTTGTTGAAAACAAAGAAACTGATATGTGGCAGGAATGGTAAAATGTAAATGCAGCTGTCTCCGACATGCATAAAATATTAAACCTTGTATGCTTAACTTGAGTTGTTAACAACTTCACTTCCTGAAAAATTTGCAAAAGTACAACATTAACTTGCAACTTCATGTAATAGAGTTGAAATAATGATTCAGAAGCTAGATCCTGAGATGTTGAAACAAACAGAATATATAATGGACAATCTATTTCAGGCAGGACATCAAGGACATGCAGACCACCACAGAAGCAACTAAAACTTAATTTCAAATGTAAGCTATAGGGGTGGTGGTGTTAAACACAAAGAGATTATGAGGTTGGAGCAGAGGGTCTCTGAAAATAAAGAAGAGTTAGTTCAGAGGGGGACCAATCTCTAAGTGAACTGAAGGGAATAATAAAAAAGATATTTTGTTTTCAAGAAGTTCACCAAAAATTAATAACTAACCTTACACAAGCAGAAACACCAACAATGTCAAGAAATGAGTGTTTTTCCTGTAAACATGCCTGGAATGTTGGAGCAAGAGGGTGCAAAATGTATATACATACAGAGACTCAGATTAAAAAACTGTCAGGGCTTACTTAAGAAGTTGGGGTAATGGAAAAAATAGCCACGAGTCTGAGCAAAATGGCATTTTTCAATATACAAGATCAAGTGAATGCTGTGGAAGCAAAGTTAAACAAACAGATTGAATCACTGCACATTAAGGTAGTAGAACGAACTGGTGTGATGAGTCAAAAAGTTAGTAGTGCCTTGGAACAAATTTGAGAGCTGAATACATAGCAAGAGAAAGTAAGTTAATTAAGTATCTACTGCCAATCATTAGCGGACCGGAGTTCCACTGTGGTGACCCCTAACTGGGAAAAAGCCGAAAAGCAAACAAACTCAAATCTGAAATGCATGAACAAAATGTGGTGGTTAACCATCAGATATTTCAAAAATGTATAGTAAATGGTCATGAGCAACAGAAAAACCTTGTAGCTAAACTGGGCAGGGATGTGAGTGCTTTGTCCAATAGACTGAGATTTATGAAAACCAAATATAATAAGGCAATGGATATCTACATGTGGCTAAACAGGTGGATAAATGAATGAATGCCATGGGGCCGTGAAGACAGTAATGTTCTTAAAGCAAAGGTTGCAGAAGAGCAGAATGTTATCAACCACAGAGTGCTGTGGAGGAATTGTGGGTCTCAATGGATTCATGGTTAAAACTGAGGCTGAATCAGAGTTAATATAGAAAGCTTTGACTCGTATACAAAGGAATGAGCTGAAGTCAGTGAAAGAAATAAGGGGTTTCAGTGCAGAGAATGTAAAGTGTACAGAGGCTGTGAGTGACGTTTGATAGAAATATCAAGTGTTAAGGATCTCTGTACTGGAAAGAGCAAAGACAAATTCTGAGGGAAATAGATGGACTCTGTGAAGCAGTGCACAGTTAAACTGAGTGATTTAAAGGACAGATTAAATGTGAAGTTAATGTAATGGACTCTGAAAAACAAGACGGTAATATAAACCTAATAGAAAACACTGCGGCTCAAAGTAAAAACAGAAAGTTCTGAGTGCAGATGATAAAAATAAACCTACAACTGTACCATGGAAATACTGTAGCTCAAATCAAGGTTAAAGAGTTGAAAGTACGTAAATTATGTCACAAACAGTACATCACTTTGAGGTGAACTAAGTCTAGTGGTGCAATGTTTAGTGCCTAGAGAGTCTGAAACACAAGCCAAACATCCTTATGTCCTACAAATTGAGCTGTGCAGTAAAATACCAAAACTGTGGAAGGAGCTGCATAAAATAAAGAACATTCTAAAAGACCGTTGTTCAAAGTTTGTTAGAAATGGAGAAAACAATGTGGCAATACATATGCAAAGTGAAGGAAAAGTGCCCCCCCCCCCAAAAAAAAAAAAAATATCTGCGGCATGACTGTATAGATTTCAAAAAGTAGTTAAAGGTTAAAAACAAACAAAAAAAAAAATACCCTAGTAATATTTACACAAAGTAAATGGATGTGTCAGAAATAGTGCAAAGGAACTTTTCATAAGTGGTCTGGCTTATAACACTGATAACCAAATCCTAATAAGAATATTTTGCAAATATGGTCAGGTTTCAGAAGTTGTTGTCATTTGAGACAAAGAAACCTTGCAATACAGGAGATGTGGCTTTGTAACATTTGAAAATGAAAAAGACACCAGACATGCTGAAGCAGTGCGGAACAGACAGTAGGAAGATACATATTAGATAAGGGTAGCCACTATTGCCTAAAAGTTCCTCTAAATAAAGGCAGCCTGATTTAAACTGGTTGCATTGCCATGCTTGAAGTCAGGCCCAAAGTGTCATTCATAACCCATTGTTAGAGCTGGGGAAGTGTGAAATAACCTAGTGATCCAGTCCAGAATGCCGTATGAGGACTTGGTACCTAAATGAACTCAAAGAAGCCTATTTGAGTGGAGGAGGCTGGGCACTTCCCATACAAAAGAGAAATTTTGGAGGATAGAGACAGAGGCGGAACTATCTCAGAGCAGAGGAAAAAAGGCCATTCTGCCTAGAGAGAGATAATCAGGCCTAGGGAAACAGGGTCTATGTTAAATCATCGAAAGTTTAAAAAAGTGAACGATGTTTTATCGAACCCATGTAAGTGAAAGCTTACAATCTGGAACGCTTAGAACATTGATTTTTTTTTCCAAGGGAAAAAAATTGCTGTTCCACAAAAAAAATAAAAAAAATTTAAAACATTACATAAAGTGGGGGGCTTCAACCTCCACACACCCCCAACTTAAATACACCAACTACGAGATCGCACTACAGTGACGAAAATGGCAAAGCAATGGAAGCGGCCCAGAGATTTCTTTCCCAGGGAAAGAATTTGCTTATATACCATTTCGCTATTTTGCCTTTTCGTGCTTTCAAGTTCGATCAAGATGCATTTGAAAGAATGCATCTTCGATCATTTAATAGGAATCTGAGAAATACAGGCTGTCAACTCCAGTGAGATGTTGTTGGCTATTAGATGGGCAAGATTGGCCATCATGCCTAGAGACTGGGAAGAGGTCAAGGGACCTCATTGGAAAAGTTCCCAGATAACTGGAGATATCAATATCAGGAAGCAAGAGAAATACAGATGTGGACCCAGAAAGGACCTGAAGGAGCATATTGATATAGCCATTAAATTAACACTTCAGTTACAAAGAAAAACCCAGGAAAAGCAAGGACACAGGAAATAAACAGAGAGACAAGATATAAAGAAACACTAAGTTTTTTTTGTTCTTTATTGTTTCTAAAGTTAAACTGTATGTTTAAAAGTCTCTGGCACTGAAAGCTAATATTTATGTAAGAGATTATGTTTTTGTTCAGTACAACAATTGTTAATTTCACCATGTAAATTGCTGATGCATTGATCGATAAGAGAATGAAATGTAAAAGTGCTGCAGATGAGATAAAATGCTGCTAATGCATGCTATTTTATTTATTTCCCCAAGAACTAACCAAGAAAGGGCGTGATACCTCTAAACAAACACATATACACATGCAACTACACACATGTATGTATACATCGACATATATATATATATATATATATATATATATATATATATACAGATACATCTATGTATAAAGATACACATGTGCACACATATATATATATATATATATATATATATATATATATATATATATATCCCCACAGAAAAAAAAATATATATATATATTTTACATAAAACACTTCTATTGAAAACCCCAGCATATCTGACTCCCTCATTTCCTTCAATCATTTCAAAAGATCATTTAATGAAAGTGTTAAATCGAGACAAATAATACTTCTTCCATGGGACTTGATAATATATCTGGTTGCTTACATAATGGTGATAAACATGCCCTTGCAAACACACTCCTCAAACTTTTTAACTAAAGTTTAGCTTCTGGTTTTCTCCGTGGGGCACATCAGTGATGATGCCTCTGCCCCTCCATAAGGGTGCCTTACAATTGACCTGGAGGATTACAAGAACTATCAGCCTTATAAGCCTCATCTGCAAAGTTGTATTATAACTAAACTCATAAATTGTGATATCAGGAATATTGCTAACCCTAGCTCTCAGTAGTTTGGTTTTCTAAAGGGTAGATCATTTCTATTTTAATCTGGTAAATTTCTTTGAAAGGGTTATAAATTTATTTATTTATTTATTTATTTTACATTTGTTGACCGGGCTAGTCTAGCTGGACATATATCCATTTTCAGTAGAGGCCCGGGGAGAAAAGCTCCAAAATACAGGCAGTAAGGTTATAGATGTTTGCCATAGAGTGCATGCAGTGTACCCTGATGTGCCTATGGCCTTTGACACCATTCCCTGTGCTTCAAAAATTGACCTGTAAGTGCTAAGATAGACAGCAAATTGTCTGAAAGACAGATCCCACACAATGAGAGGTGCAGGTGCTTCATGAGAAGGTATGACAGTAACCAGCAGTGTCGCTTGGAGCTGGGAGATCTCTTTTTTGGTATTTACTTCTCATACCTCCATGCATAGAGCCAACATCTCTGGCTCACAAAGGCAGCTAATGATTGCAAACTGGGGACATCTAACCCTTCCAGAATAAGCTTGCCCTAGGATCCCTTACTGCATTAAAATAGGCTCAAAGTAAATTCCAAAAAGTGTAGTATCATCACTTTTGGTAGACAGCCCCTCTTGTCTTCATACTTTATAGACAACATGCCTCGACAAAATGAAAATATAGTTAGGGACCTAGGTACTTGGGTTGATGTTTCCCTCACTTTTGACCATCATGTAACAAAGGTCGACAGGAAATACTTTTATTTAGCCTTGCTAATAGCCAAAAGATTATTATCAAGCTATAAAGAGGTAATCACTCACCTATACTCAGTATTGATCAGGCCAGTTATTGAGTACAATACCCCTTTTGAGATATGTCTCATTAAAGATATCAAATAATTAGAAAGACTCTAAAGGATCCTAACCAAAAAGATGACAGGCTTAATGTCCCTGAGCTCTCAAAAGAGCCTGGAAGCTGCATATCATTATTTGGTGTGTCACAGACTTCTGAGGGGACATCTCCATCTCTCCTTCCTCGACATTACAGACCTGATAGCCCTGGACCTCCAATTTATCCACAAATCCAATATCTCTACCATTACTAAAGCCAGGGAGTTAAATCTTTATCAAAAGAAAAATAAAACATGATGGAAGTAAACGATTATAATATATATATATATATATGTGTGTGTGTGTGTGTGTGTGTGTGTGTGTGTGTGTGTGTGTGTGTGTGTGTGTGTATGCGTATTTGTCTGAATATATGTCTGCTTTGTAGGGTATACTCAGGTACACAATGTTACCATTTTTAGACTGAAAGATTATTTATTTAATTTAATTGTATTTTATTTGTACTTGTCTCACCGGGGTTAGTCCCACTAGGTTAGCAACCTTTTTTTAAGGGAGACCCAAGGTATCACTCATACTGACTATTGGAAATTTGGCCAGCACACCAGGGAACTAACCTCCTAATTTTTATGATAAGTGCTGTGGGATTGTTTACTTCTAAATGAGGTACCTCCAACTCAGGTAGATAGGACTCAGATGTGTCATCCAAAGGACAGCACACTTTTAGTGCATCCCTTCCCATGCTACAATGCAGTATAAGTACTGGAAAATGAATTAAAGAACCTAACATGATAATAGAACTCACAGCCTTCTGATCTTCCAACAGTGCACCAAAGGCATTGAAATGAGTGTCACCTATCACACTGGTGTATATCTGTAACAGTGATGTAATACTGTTTCAGAGAGATATCTTTCTTACAAAGTACAGCAGAGTCTCTATAACATGAATAGTATTATTCATGTATCTTACATAATTTTCTTACAAATTTTGCATACGTTTTCAGTGAGGTATACAGTGACATGACACATCCACTTCCATATTGGGCCGGATTCCGTAAGAGTTGCTTTTGGTGTAAATGACTTATTTCAGTGTAAGACCTATCCATAATCAGGTTTACACTGGACGTCAGATTCCAAAACACCTGATATCAGCATGTTCAGAGTGTAAGGGGTCAATTAAATTGAGAGCAAGTCTTTTGGAAGTGGGTCCATTGTATGGCTAACTTTGAGTGCAGAGTTGGCCTTTTTCAGACATATTTTCATATACTGGCCTTAAAGAGTAAACAGACTGTCTCTGGAGGTCAGCCTTTACCTATTATTCTTTCCTGAAAGGCCCAAATATAAATCTTCAACATGGTTTTTTATGGATTTGTTTATTTAGCTTTTTTTTTTGTACCAAGTGTAGTAAGCAACACTACATACTCTAGAAAAACATAGTTTTAATATCATTTTTTTCACAAGTCATTAAAGATGTGATTTTTGTGAGTTTGCATGTTTATATTTCCTGCATTCTACTATTTTTGAGAGGACATTATCACAGATAACAGTGTTTTATATTTATAAAAATGTTAATACATACAGAGATGTAAGTATGTATGTGTATTCGTGCGGATATATGTCTGCTTTGTAGCGTATACTCAGCTACCTTCAGAATATTTTTCCTGGAGGATCAAATAAATTTTTTGATGCGAACAGGCTAAAAGTGAGACATCACAACCTATGCTCTGTAGTAGACTGACTACCAATAATGGCTCCCTAATACATGTGTAGGACCTTAAATTGAGGATCCCAAATGTCTGAAAACTAAACTGAGATTCAAATGAAAAGCAGTGAGTTTTGAAACTGGCTGTTACAACATTAAATTATATCCACTGTAAGCGATCACATCTCCTAAGCACCTGTTATATACTTTGACAGTTACTTTCTCTGGATTCATACTCCAGGAATGTGGGTTTCCTTTCCAGTAATGCAGTCATATATCTATGTTGTGAGATATTTATAAAAATAACTTTTAGGTATAATTTATTATTACCTGAAAAAGTTTTCAGATCATTTCAGAAGCTGCATGAAATTAGCCTGTGCTTTAACACAGGCATATGTGCAAACTATCTTTTCAGGAAAATGATAAAATGAATGTGGCAAGAATTAAATAAATGCTGCAAAAATGTTCCTGGATATGCAGTTTGTAGTACAGCAAGGATATGATTTATAAAAATACAGAAATTATATATTGCCTCAGGTTTATGACAGGGATATTGCATTGCAAGAAGTTTTATTACATGAATCAGAAGCTAGCAATTCAGAAAAGCTATGAAGATGACACAAGTCCACACTTCTCAAAATATGCAGTCTACAATGCACATGTGATTAGGAAAGAATTGCTAAAGAGACTTCCAAAATGGCTGCACAATGATCAACAGTTTAACTTCAGCTCTCCCAGGGTGAAAACTGAAACTGAGAAACAGCAGCCAGTGATCTTATCAGCTCAAGTAAAATTCATATACTGGCTAGTAAGTACACTGCCTGGATGCCAGCAAAGAAGAAATTAAAAGAGCCTGAAAGAAGACCATCTAGAAAAAGTGAAGAGAAAACAATGACTGGGAAGAATCCTGCTGCTATTATACAGCAAAAAGCTGTTCAAACTCCAGCTTTGATACCAAGACATGGCTTCCAGTAATCTAGAGCAAAAAAAAAAAGAAGTCAAATGGGCTCAGAGATGATTAAAATAAACAAAACACTGAAGGAGTATATCAATTCAAATAAAAATGACTGGAAAATGTTAGAAGCTTTAAACAGATATTCAGATGAGCTGATAAAACTGCAAAATCAGAGGTTGAAATTAAGAAAAGGCTGACTGAATATGAGACTGCTCAAGAAGAGGTACTTCAAAAAATGTTAGAATTAGAGGACAGAGCATATAAGTCAAATATAAGATTTTTTGCTTTACAAGAGAAACTAGAAGGAACAGACTGTATTAATTTTATGAAGACACAAATAAGTAAATGGGCTGTTATTCTTCAGTGGGAAATGTTAAATGAAAGGGCACACATTGTGTATGCTCCAAATCTGGCCGAAAGAAAGCAGCCAAGACTTTTAATAGTAAAGATGCAATTCTACAGGCAGAAAGAGTTGATCCTGGCAAAACAGCAAAGTATTAAAAGCTGGACACAGCAGAGTGTTTATGGAAAATAATTATTCACTGTACACCATGAGAAGAGAAATTTATTCTAGTAATCCAGGAACACTGAGAGGCTGGTGTGAAATTCATGTGCTGTATCCAACTACCTTCCGAATATTTTTCTTGGCGGATCAAAGTAATTTTTTTGATGCAAACAGGCTAAAAGTGGGACATCAGGCAGAGGGGGACTCTGATTTTCATTCTTCTGATAAAGTACATGAAGAGACCTTTTCAGTGAAACCATTCCACTTTTCCAAAGGAAAATGCTTGAGAGACAGAGAAAAACACAGGAGTTCATCAGAAGTATAGAGAGGACCTAGGAACTGGACTGAAATTTGAAGTTGGGAGATGAAGGTGAACTGAAAGACCAGCAACATGGAAATTAGTGAATACATTTGAAAATGTTAAGCAAGAATCAAATTTGAGAAATATGGCTGTATAAGTGAAAAGAGTAGGCTTTTGTTGAATTTGTTAAACTTGTGAGGAACTAAAAAGCATTTGACTCACTTCATGTCATTAATGTTTAGAAGGGTTCTGAGGAGGAGGAGAAGAAGGAAAACGGTAACGCTAAGTAAAACAATTTCTGTTCTTGACAGTATTTCTATGAAACTTTTCACAATATAAATTGCATATTTTATAGTAAAGTATTTTTAGTTGTTTTTGAATGTGATAAAGTAAACAGATGACATTTTTCTTCTTCCTCTTCTCTTTTTTTCCTTTTTGGTGTCTGATTACAATATTAGTCTTACATTTTGCAATGCATGTTTGTATAAAACAGCATTGTAGTGCATGATTACACTAAAAGCCATGGTGAAATTACATCCAGGTTTAGCACTGCTATAGCATAAGACCTAACCTTAGCAACACTTAGAGAGGTGCTTAACAATCACTGAGCACCCCCTAGGAACTGTTAATGTTGGGTCTGCTCTAAACACAGTCAGTGCTGACCACTGCAGCAGCAGGAGAAGACATTTCTGAATGCAAAAGTACACAAATTACTTTGGGTACAACTGCTTCCCTTACAAAGGGAATAAGTGAGGACGTTAACCACTCTCCCAGTGCTTTATTGGCTTTCAAAGTTGGTACCAAAGTGGGCCAGTGGATTGTAACTACAAATTATGTGTTCTCAATATGGATACCAAGATTTACCTATTAAGTGAAATTCTTGGCATCCGTGTCTCAAACACGTAATAAATGAGTTATGATCAGTAGATCTACCTGTTATTATTGAAAACCCACTTCACCGAACTGCAAAAACAGGAGAATACTTTGCTGAAAACTAAGCTGATTTTTTTTAAACATTCACATCACTGGTGTTTTACTCTGGCAAAAGAGACACTTAGCCACCCAGTAAAAACAAACACATATCAACCCCCCCCACCCCTGAACTAAATATACTAACTCCGAGATTGCACTATAGCGGGGAAAAAGGCACATTTTCGCAAGGTGGCCAAGTGTCTCCTTTCCCAGAGTAAAACTCCTGTGATATGAACATTTGAAAAAAAAAATCACTTTTCAGCAAAGTTGTCTTGTCTTTTTGCAGTTCTGTGAAATGGGTTTTTGATAATAATAGGTTGACCTGATCAGTGACCCACTCATAATCCTCTATATTTTAGCTTTTATCAATGGCATCCACACAAATATGCAGTTATACAAACCTGAAGATATGTGCACACATATTTGGATGAAGGCATGTGAGCATACACTGATAAACACACATACACACACACACACCATG
Organism: Protopterus annectens; assembly: GCF_019279795.1. Taxonomy (NCBI): domain Eukaryota; kingdom Metazoa; phylum Chordata; order Ceratodontiformes; family Protopteridae; genus Protopterus; species Protopterus annectens. Next base: position 313,289,412 of record NC_056750.1, on the reverse strand, counting down.
TCATGTACTTGTCATTAAGCAACATTTTTGTCACTCTTTGGAAGAATTTCTGCTCCTATAAACTGCAAGACTTATTATATATCGTCTCCTCAGACTACAAGACTTATTTTTACACAGTGACAGATGCCTTGGGTTACCCTGCACATTTTTGCATAACAAGTAAAATAACTAGACAAGATCAATAGTGTTTAATGCAACAGATAAGTAATTACTTGACTCTCTGCTTTGTCTGTGACATTCACAGTCAAATAGCTCCAAAAGAAAAAAGAAACACGTAAAAATTATTCTCTTCCTTACATACTAAATTGAAATTATACAGAAGCACATCAATGGACAGCATCAAAAATGTGAATTGCATCTTGAAATGCTGTAACAGGAAACCCATCAATAAAAAAGCAACATGACCAGTTGAAAATTACATTTGGGATATGATCAAAGAGCCTTACAGCTCTTCCGAGGGTGGATAGAGTGTTCAGCACTGCCTATGTGAAATGAATACGATAGCTTTAGTCACGATTCATGAAACTATACTTGTGAAATAGCCAAGGGGCAGCAAGAGATCACTCAGTATGAATAAACTTAACAAAAACTAACTTGAGAATAATTAATTCTACAAGTAAGTTATAAACTATTTCTTGAAAAAAATTGAATTTACGTCAGTCACCTGCTTATAAAATTAGCCATAAGAATTCAATCAGGTGCTATCTTGCCTATCTCAACTTTCTTGTTAAAATCAAGCCAACTATAATTTGTTTCTCAACAAGGAAGTTTAGGCTTCATTTTGCCTGGAGTGTTATGCAGGATGTGGGCCACTGAAGATAAGAAGAACTGAGAGTTCAAGTGTAGCTGCAACTTTATTCCATTTATTCCATAATATGGCCACCTGTCCCGAATGAATGAGTTGAATCTTTCTGCCTACATTAACTGTGAGAGCAAAAGAAAATGTCCCAGTTTGTCATGTTAACAAGGAATCAGTTCCTTTCCAACTCACAGTTAATGTGGACAAGATTAAAATTTACTATGCCTGCTGAGTTGTAGCACTGCATTGTTGCTAGATGTGTTACTGCTTCCTGCTACACTTGCCTGAATATTTTTTATGCCAGTCTCCTGGGCCTTGCCTGTAGTTGCTCTCAGGTTCAATCCTCAAGTTTGCCACAGTGATTGGTTGAACCTTGGGAGGGGGGGTTGGCTGGTGTAGGTTCAAGGACCAGAGTCTGGACAATCGTTATATTATGTGAGTGTGGCAGCTCAGGATTTATGAGTGATGAATGTTTTAATTTTGTTTGTATCACAATTTCAGTTAAAAAAAAAAGGAAGATATAAAGAATATATACTTAGGGATTCAGTAAACCTACTCTATGTGTACACCATTCTGAGTGAACAGACAACACAGACCTAACTCACACCTTCTTCCACCTAATTTTAGTTTTCCTACTGATTTTCTTGCAGCTTTAAATACCGACAGAGATTCATAAAGGTTACCACAAAGTGTAGACTACGTGTTCACTTAGTGTAATCTTTTTGAGTGACAGGAAAGCACAAAAAATGTGATAATAATGTTCCTGAATGCATATTGTTTACACTTAGTGCAGGCTTTATTGAATCTGGCCCATGTGCTTTTGTGGTTGAATTATATAATAATATTTAAAAGATGTGATCACTGGTGGTTTCACTTCTGTGCAATGCCGACATATCATGCAAGTCGGAAAGCATAGCAAACCTATTATTGTGTACGTCAATGCAATGTGTACTATTGTCTTAGTTTTCAACTGTACTCTGCCTCATTGCTTATCATTTCATATGCAGTTTTGTGAAACTGAATGATTGCATTAGCAAGGTTTTCATACTCTATTTTGGTAATTTTGCACGAATAGCTTGTTGCTCCTTGGTCCATGCAGTTTATCTTATTTAATGAAGTAATTATGCTTTAGATGGTGCTTTATTCATTTTTAAACTGTGTGGGGTATATGTGGAGACAGACATACAATGCTTTATCCTTGGCCAATTGTCTTTTTGCTGAATTTGTTTGCTGAAAGCCTTGTAATGAAAACGTGAAGTGACACTTGTCCAGAGAAAGAGAGTGAGTGAGAGAGACGGAGAGAAAAAAAATCAAGGACAATTTTTAAATATTATTCCAATTCACTAAAAGTTACTGGAATAATAACTATTTCATCAATGGGCATTTTCTAAAAAATAATAATATGAAACTCTGATTATAATCGTCAGGTAATCAAACATTTTATGAGGCAAAATCATGGATGTTCTATAAAGTCAGGGACAATTGTAAAATATATGTACACACAGAGAGACAAAGAAAGAATGTTGAGAGAGAGAAAGGAAAAGAAAATGTGGAGGGGGAGAAAGAGAAATAAGAGAATGTATGGGGAAGGCAGAGAGAAAGAAATGTGGTGGAGGGAGAAAAATAGAAAGAAAATATGGTTGTGGAGAGAGAGACGGAGAAAGAAGGAAATGTGGATAGAGAGAATGAGAAGAAAATAGTGAGGGGTAGAGAGAGAAAGAAGTATTGAAAAACAGAACAAAGCACATGTGGAAATAGAGAGAGGGATATGTGGAAGGGAGTGGAAGAACGAAGATTGATGATATTTAATATGGCTGTATTTCCTATCTGTGTTTTCTGTGCATTTTTATATACTTGGGTTACTGCTTGTGATCACTAAGGGTTTATATTTTAGGGATAACTTGCTTTTGCCAAGCATGTGCTAACTTTCTGGGTATGCTATCAACTTTTCCTTTGGATCGTTATGGTATACACTGCACATGGTACATCTCTGTACTAGCTCTATTTGCAATACCATTCCTGTCCTTTATATGGTTGCCCCTGCTATTTATTTGCATTTTATTGCTACCAGCTGTAAGTCATGTTGTTGTTGTGTCTTTCAGCTTTTCCCGGTTAGGGGTCGCCACAGTGGAACTCCAGTCCGCTAATGATTGGCAGTTGATTTTTACGTGCTGAGTTGCCAGCCCTAACGCACAACCTTCAACGAAGGTACGCCCATTCACGCATGGTTCCATGCAGAAGACGCTCTAGCTGAGAGTCGAACCAGACAGCATCTTACTGTCAGGCGACAGCACTACCGCAGCACCACCACCGCGGAATATGTATATTCTTGCTTTTATTGAAGACTGTTGTTATTGAACATCTTCCCTGAAATAATTTTTTCCTTAATCATAAACTCTGTTCATTCCATCATTGGCTCAAAACGTTTGGAAAAACAGCTTTGAAGTGTAATACAGAGCAACTAAAACCCCATGGCCAAATTGCCCCCAGATCACCACCTTAATTAGTTTATTTCTCTCTCAGTTATTAAACTACAGTCTTAGTCACACCCACTGTAATGTCACATGTTTGGCCACACACCTGTCCCACAGTCTTAGTCATACCTACTGTAATGTCATATGTCTGGATGTATACCCATCCCACATTTGTAGGCACACCCACTGTAATGTCACATCTGGCCACACACCTGTTCCACAGTCTTAGTCACACCCACAGTAATGTCACATGTTTGACTACACACTTGTCCCACAGCTTTAGTCACATCCCCTGTAATGTCATGTTTGGCCAAATACCCATCCCACAATCGTAGTCACATGCACTGTAATATCATATTTGGCCACACACCTGTCACACAGTCTTAGTCACACCCACTGTAATGTCATATGTTTGACTATACACTTGTCCCACAGTCTTAGTCACACCCACAGTAATGTCGCATGTTTGGCCACATAACCATTCCATTTTCGAGATCTGAAAAGGTGGCAAGCCAGTCATTCCACCTCTGATCATAAATCACCTAATCAACCTTTTACAGATTTTAATGTGGTATTACTTACCATACTTCCAAAGCAGAATTCAGGTGACCCTGTCCTCTGATATTCTTGTGAAGCCTTCAGTGGTAATTCTAGTAAAACATATTTGGCTCTTAGACCAGGAGCTATTAGGCTTAAAGTCAGATGATATACTTAGTGGGCGGCTCTGCACCTGATGAGGAAAGTTGAATCAGATTCTGTTGAAAAATTTTGTAATCAAAGAAAATGATACCTCTGTTTAAATCAAAAACAGATAAAGGATAAGATATGCGGAATCTAGCACATATCTTAAGGGTGTGTGTGTGTGTGTGTGTGTGTGTGTGTGTGTGTGTGCGTGTATTATGTGCACGTGTGTATGCTCCCTACCCTTCACTGAGTGTAAAATGGATGAGGTGTATACATTTCTGATGAGAAACTGACTTCTGTTTAGCACAGAGATTCAATGTTCGCACGTGTTCTAAGAGTCACTGGCAATGATTAAAATTGTTTGGTCTTTGTATAGGTTTTTTTTTCCCATGGTTGTCAGACCGTGGGATTAGTACATCTAAGTAATGGGGTGTGAGACACAAAGCAACAAATATTTTCTTGTTTAGTTTGTCTAGATGAAGTTTTGACAATTTTTATTTAATCTGAATGAAGCAGTATTTTCACCACCACTGTAAGCAGATTAAATAATATCCCAGTCCAGGAAGCAAATCAACTATATTAGTAAAAAAAAATCAGAAGGTAAAGTCCCTGAGTATAAAGCAGTAACAACTTTAAACAGTGCCAGAAATGTACAGTTTAATCCACATGGATGATTTATCTTATACAGCAATACATTTAAACAGCTTAAGTGTGTGACAAAAAATAGTTGGGTGAAATGCAGTTGTAAAAGTCAATGACTTAGCAATCTGCCATAATCAAGTTTAATGACTACTATCTGACAATATTATTGGTGTAATAGTCAGCTTTTATAAAAAGAAAGTTCAATTTCACAATCAAGGGAGTAATCTACTAACTACAAACTGCAGGGAACAGTCTACTAACTACAAACTGCAGGGAACTGTCTACAAACTACAAATTGCAGGGAACAGTCTACAAACTACAAACTGCAAGGAACAGTCTGCCAACTACAAACTGCAAGGAACAGTCTGCCAACTACAAACTGCAAGGAACAGTCTACCAACTACAAACTGCAAGGAACAGTCTTACTAACTACAAACCACAGGGAACACTCTACTAACTACAAACCGCAGGAAACAGTCCACCAACTACAAACTGCAGGAAACAGTCCACTAATTAAGCAAGGCTCAAATGACAAAGCCACCACCGTAACAGATATAAGCATGCAAAATCTGAAGGTAATGCTACTCAATGCTAGAAGTCTAAACCTCAAAATGCACTCTCTTGAGTTACTCCTAAAAATGGAGAACATTGATATCTGTGCAGAAACTGAGACCTGGTTCAAGGCTCCAGAGAGCACCCCTGCAATACCAGGCTACAACTCTTACCACACTTTTTGGCCACCAAACCAGGACTGAAGCACTAAAGGTGGAGGAGTGTCCATATTCATCAAGGGTATTCACACCTCCAGGCTAGTTGCCCAACACAATGCATCTGAAATTCTACAGGTGCAACTAACACTAGACTGCAATCCAAATTGAAGCTTGCTACAGATCCCCAACCATGCCCCAAGATTCTCACTACATCTTTCTAAACATACTAGAAAATATTAAGATACAACCAAACACCCTAATACTGGGTGATTTCAACTACCCTGCCATTAATTGGGAAAACTACTCTGGTACCAACACCTTTGCCCAACAGTTCTTAGAATTCATAAATTCCAACGCCCTGGACCAACTAATCCATAGTCCAACCAGGGGCTCAAATATCCTAGACCTGGTCATTACCAACATGGGAGATCGATGCTTCACACCAGTGGTCACCCCCTCATTGGTCAGGTCTCACCAAAAGCTAATCACCCTTGATGTCCACATCCCACCCCCACCCCCCAGTAGGGAAACCTCCATGAAAAACTTCTCCAAAGCCAACTTCATGTTACTCAAGTCAGAAGTGACAAACTTCATGACACCAATGCAGACGGGAACTGAAAGTTCGACCACTGAATCCTGCACTAAGGCACTGTACGAGCACATCCACTCATGCATGAATCATGCCATTCCAAACAGAACCAAAACAGTCTCCTCCAAAAAAAAAAGGAAGCCAATATGGTGGTCCCCTGCCATAAACAAACTATACAACAGAAGGAAGAAACTGTTGCAGAAAAGAGGAAAATCCCAGGATGCAAAAAACTCCCTTACCAGCCTCAGTAAGAAGCTAAGATCCCTCAAAAATCCTCCAAAGCTAGTTATGAAAATAAAATTGCCAAAGATTCCAAGGACAACCACAAGGCATTCTATAGTTATGTCAAGAATCTAAATGGCAATGCTCAGATCTGCTCTGAGCTACAACAGAATGGCATTAAATATACTGATCCCAAGGATATTGCCAATATCCTGGAAGATAGATTCAGTGCCAACTTCACCCCCCTCTCACCCCCTAAAGTGCCCATCTCAATACCAAAAGATTGCCAGATTCCAGTAATCATGGCCACACAGGTAAAAACGCACTCTCCAAAGCTAAGAATACAGCATTCATGGGACAAGATGACATCTCGGGCTGTGTACTACATGAACTACAAAATGAACTGGCACCTCACCCAAGTGTCATGTTTAATTATAGCCTCACCTCAGGCTTCATGCCCAATGAGTGGCGCACAGCTACAGTTATCCCACTCTACAAGGGGGGATCCATCTTGGATCCCGGGAACTATCATCCCATCAGTCTGACGAGCCTGATCTGCAAAGCCATGGAACGCATTATCATGGAACTTATAAACAAAGACATTGGTAACCTTCAAACACTGGACTCCACCCAGTTTGGTTTTTTAAAGGGCCGATCTAGTCTCCTCAACCTGATTGACATTTTTGAATAAGTCTCCAGAGCCATGGACAAGGGTAAGGCAGTCCACACAGCCTATTTGGACCTTGCCAAGGCCGTCAATACCATCCCCCACTCTGAAATCATAGATAAACTTACTAAGCTGGGCATTAATCCCTACATCACTTGATGGGTTGCCAACTGGCTTACTGACAGAACCCACACTGTGAAAGTAGCAGACTCAAAATCCAGCTCCAGACAAGTAACAAGTGGAGTACCTCAGGGTTTAGTTCTGGGACCGTTCTTGTGTGGCATCTACTTCTGTGAAGTACAGGCCAGCAATAATGGACAATGGCTAACAAAGTTCACAGATGACTGCAAACTGGAAGCCATTATTGCATCCCCAAATGATGTGCATATTCTACAAAAGGGCCTTACAGAAACAGATGGTTGGTGACAGAGCCATGGGCTCAAGCTCAATGCCAAAAAATGTATAGTTATCCCTTTTGGGAAAAACCATGTACCCATGAATTACCACATAAGCGGCAGTACACTAAACACCAAAAGTGTGATAAGGGACTTAGGGACACAGTTGGACAGTGGTCTCACCTTCGATAACCACATATCTACAACAGTCAGGAAATCCTTCTATGTGGCACACCTCATCACCAAGGGCTTTTCATCCAGAAAAAAGGAGGTCATTGTCCCACTGTACTCATCCCTCATTAGACCCATTATAGAGTACAACAGCCCATTTGGTATGTACCTCACAAGACATCTGCAACAACTGGAAAGGCCACAGAAATACCTCACTAAAAGAATCACAGGCCTAAAGCAGATGCCCTATGCTGACCATCTAAAAAAACTCCAGCTATACTCTACATATCGGCTACTCAGAGGTGATCTCTGCTTAACATACAAGGCCATGTCAAACCCAGTGCTGTTGGACATACTACACTTAAAGAAATCCCAATCTCTCAGAGCCACATGCTCCAGGGATCTAAACTTGGTCATCACAATGAACAAAACATGCTGGAGGGATAGGTTCCTGACCCAGAGACTCCCCATACTCTGGAATAGACTGCCCATACATGTCAATCTGAGCGCCTCTTTGGCACTCTTAAAAAGGAACCTTGACAATTGGATGGCGATAGGAAATTCACCCCGGGGATCATGTCAGTTGCCCTGCTAGACAGGGGACCAGGGAAGTAAATATTTTGGGAAGAAATAGCCAGGAAATTGTTATGGCTAGGCTTGTATAGGCCCTAGGTCTGATAATCTAATACCAACCTATGAACTACAAATTGCAGGGAGCAGTCTACTAATTACAAACTGCATGGAGCAGTCCACCAACTACAAACTGCAGGGAGCAGTCTACCAACTGCAAACTGCAGGGAACAGTCCACCAACTACAAACTGCAGGGAGCAGTCCACCAACTACAAACTGCAGGGAGCAGTCCACCAACTACAAACTGCAGGGAGCAGTCCACCAACTACAAACTGCAGGGAGCAGTCTATCAACTACAAACTGCAGGGAACAGTCTACTAACTACAAACTGCAGGGAATGGTCTACAAACTACAAAGAACAGTCTACAAACTACAGACTACAGGGAATGGTATACCAACTACAAACTGCAGGGAACAGTCTACTAACTACAAACTGCTGGGAACACTCTACTAACTAAAATGTGAAGGGAATAATCTGCCAACTACAAACTGCAGGGAATGGTCTACCAACTACAAACGGCAGGGAACAGTCTACTAACTACAAACTGCAGGGAATAGTCCACTAACTACAGACTGCAGGGATAGTCCACCGACTACAAACTACAAGGAACAGTTTACTAACTACAAACTGCAGAGAACAGTCTACTAACTACAAACTGCAGGGAACAATGTACTAACTAGAAACTGCAAAGAACAGTCTACTAAATAAACTGCAGGAAATAGCCCACCAACTAAACCTGCAGGGATTATGAACTTCATATATGAAAGCAGGCAGTGCAGTAGGGACAAACCTCTCAATATTTTTGCTCAAGAATGCTGAACAAAGCCAAAAATAGTCTACGGACTACAAACTGCAGGGAATAGTCGACCATCTACAAACTGCAGGGAACAGACTGCTAACTGCAAACTGCAGTGAACAGTCTACCAACTACAAACTGTAGGGAAACGTCTAACTACAAACTGCAGGGGACAATTCACTAACTACAAACTGCAGGGAACGGTCTACTAACTACAAAATGTTGGGAACACTCTATTAACCACAAACTGCTGGGAACACTCTACTAACTACAAACTGCAGGGAACAGTCCACCAACTACAAACTGCAGGGATTATGAACTTCTTATATAAAAACAGGCAGTGCAGGAGGTACAGACATCTCAGTTTTTTTTTGCTCAAAAATGCTGAAGAAAGCCAAAAATAATGGTTAGACAATGACACAAAATTAGGAATAATTTTAAATACTACTATAATTCATTTACAAATGTTTAAAAAAACATTTTTTGTACCAATATGCATTTTCTGATGAATAAGTGAATAAGAAGTACGAGACTCTAAAGTCTGGCATTATTAACTGACTGTACTGAAGTGATTTAACAGCAAAATATGAGGCAAAATTAGAGACGTTCTGCAAAATCAGGGACCATCGATCTATGAGTGGGGGTGTCTTTCACAAATAAAATTTAAAAAAAATCCTGTGACAATCTGTTTCAACTACTAGTGTATGCTCTGCATTGTTAATTTCAGATGAACAGCATTCAAGAATCTATTTCAGTAACTCAAGAAAAGGTTTGTCAAAGTAAGCGGTACAGAAGGCTTATCCTCCTCAAATTAACAAAAAAAAAAATCTTATATGGCTGTGTGTTTCATTTTGCTTTACCTTATGTATGCTTTACATTACTAAATAACACTGAAGAAACCACAAATTTTGAGAGTGGTATATGGTGACCTTTTACCTCCCTGTTTAAGCTTCTCTTTAGGTTCATTATATGTGGCAGAGCTCCTATTTTACATAAGTGGTTTGTAATTAGCTACTGAAATATATCTTTAATACCTCTTATGTACTTGGAGTTGGGTTTTTAAGTATAAACAGACATGATTATAAAACCGAGGTTTATTATTGGATGCTCAAGACTCAGAAGGCCAAGTCAAGCAAACATCATAACCCTAGCACAAAATTGAGCATGCTAAATAACATGATACCCCAAAAGCACAAGGAACACAGACGCTCCTTATCTATCTGGACCTAGGATAAAGTGCTAGCATGGGTCCTAAAAGGGACAAGTTTGGACAGTAGATAATGTCGGTAATCAACATTTCTACTGTCTGTGCAGCAAGGTTTGCACAGCTCGATTCAACCTTCCAAGTCTCGAGAATGTAATTATAAACCCAAAATTGACTGCAGTCTTAATGTCTAATATGAGATTTATGATTATATGACAAATTTGTTTTGCGTATCCTCCTTTGTATTAATCTGGTATGTTTATGGCATGCATGCTTGCTATCCCCATTTTAAAACAACCTTGGATGTAAATTACTGTTAAAGGAGAATGATGTAATGATTCTGGGACCTTGACACAATGATTTTTAGATGCCATATCACTACTAAAGTCGTACTTCCTTAAAGTTTTGTTTTAACAGACAATCTTTGAACAGTACAAGACTGAATATTTTGAAGAATCCTGTACAACATAATAAAATTATCTGCATGGTCTTTGTTACAAGGCTTTCAACCTATTATCAGTGGACTAAGAAACAAAATCAGTCCATTAATTTCCAACAACACTGTGCCTAATGAATGACAATCCACTGTTCCACTTGGATTCACTTTTAAAAACAAATGCTAAAATATAAACACTAATACTGTAAACAGTGCATATGATAATTATTAACATGCAGATACTGCAAAAGTGTTAAGTCTGGAATGCAGAAAAATAAAGTTCACAATTTATATTTTTTTCAGTCTGTGTAAAGGTCTTCAATGCCTGTAAGTCTAAAGTGAACATCTCTTTGAAGGACTAGGGACAGTGTCAGCCTTACAGTTATGCAAAAACATTAGTGTGAATCACAGAAAATTAAACTAATCCTGATGCCCCAAGTTCTATTCTCAGACATCTTTCAGCTCTAATTCTAAGTTACTGTGAGATTTCTTACATTAATTTATAAGGTTATCAAACTTTCTCAGTGACTAAAACAATATTGAAATAAAAATAAAAAAAATCAGTCTCTTTCTGATAAAGTGTTGAAGAACTAAAGCACGCAATTACAGTGCTTAAGGTTTCTATCTAAAGTGTTGACATTCCAAAGCATCAAAATATAGGAACACATAATTTGTAATTTAGACATGCAGATTGAACTGGAACTACAAAAAAGAAAATGTCTATTTTAACTAAATATTTATTCAAATGAATTTAATATTGTATGAGTTATACAATTTGCTTGTATATTTTAAAAACACATTGCTGTATTTCTTCAGGAACATTTCCCACATGCATACACACACACACACACACACACACACACACACACACACACACACACACACACACTCCTGGGTAAGGCTGGCACAGATTTACTAGCTATGCCCCTTTCTGTCCAGACAATACGGTAACTATGCTACCACCGGTCAGTCACTATCAGGCTCTTACAAGGGTATCCAATTATACTTAGTGAAATCAATGCTAATATAAATGGTAGAGTGTAACCCAAGCAGCAAGGCGTTTCGGAGTGGCCAAGATATCACCAAAATAAGCACAAGTACTCTGAAGATGTTTAAACTAATCTCTAAAAGACCAGCCACAATGAAAGGTATGACACTATTTAATAAAAAATAATAAAGTAGAAAACATAAGAATATTAAATATCCAAGTACCATAAACATCAGAGTTTCAATCACAGGAGAAATAAAAATAACACAGCTGGACAGATTCAAACAGATGTACAAAAAAACTACTTAACTAATGTCTCTGTATTTCCTGACTATCTAAAGAATAACTGATCCCTAGCTAAATTAATTAATTCAGCAAGGCAAGATGAGATGCTTACTTCCACTAGGCAAGGTGATGAGATTCCAAATACTGAACTGAACTAATCTATCTGTGATAACTTTCATAGATCTTTATATCTGGTTCCAAAGAAAACAAAACAAGCTGCTGTGCGAGTTCCATCCTCTCAGTGCTGGTTACAGAATGACATCACATTTGATCAACTGGCTCTGATACAGTACACACTCAGTGCTTTGCTAAGATCTGTTGCAGTATTTGAAAATTATAGAACAATTTCAAAAACTTCTACTTTTCTCTTCCAGAATTCTTTGCTTAAACAAACATTTAATCAGTTATAAAAACACTGTTGATACATTTGTAACATAAGCATTTGTACAAGTCAGTGTGATAGCCAAATGATACAAAGTTATTTACAAAACTCCAGCCAACTATGCCAGCACATACCACACATGCATGACCCCAATCTCTTTGGCACAGATGGCAATACCTCACATCATCACATCTATCCTAACTTTCAAGACTCAAGCCTGGAAAAACATTGCTTGAGAGAAATGGACCTGTCTGGGAACACATTAACCTATACCTGCCTTGAGAGTCCATCTGCATTGGTATTGCTGTAATCTTGACTGGCTAACACAGAGGGTCCTCCCAAAGCCCCTTTAAGCTTTTGGAATGCCTGCTTGCAGGCTGTGGTCTACACTACCTTATCTGGGCTGTTTTCCTTGCCAGATCTGTGAAGGCAGCAGCTATTGTATTATAATTGGAAACAAATGTTCTATAGTAACCCGCTGTCCCCAATAATGCCCTTACCTGTTTTTGGTAACAGGGGCAGGCCACACCTGAATAGCTTCACTTTGTCAGGTTCTGGCACAATTTTACCACTCCCTCCCAAGAAGAAGACCTCTGCCATACTTACCTGACACTTACTGAGCTTAATAATCAATCCTGCTCTTTGTAGTCTGCCCAGGACCTTCCTGACATGCTGAATCTTCATCATGTTAACATAATACAATTTGTGCTCCTGCCTCCAGCCTAGCAGGTTTACAATGTAATTAACATTACTTACCTTCCTTATGACTTTGAAGGGTTCCTCCCAAGGTGCCTGCAGCTTACTGTGTCTGACATGAATGAACATCATAACCTGCTGTCCCAGAGCATAATTTCAGGCTTGAGCATTCCTGTCATACCAGACCTTTTTCTGCTGTTGGGCTACTGCCAGGGTCTCCTGGGCCAAGCCCACGAGCTCCCTAAGTGCTGTCCTGAGGTTTAGGACATATGCCACAACAGACTGCTTGTGGGATTCACACTCACCTTCCTACTCGTTATGAATCATATCTAAAGGCCTCTTCACCCTATGTCCATACAGCAGCTCAAAGGGTGAAAAACCTGTGGCATCCTGGGGTACCTTTCTGTATGCAAACAGCAGCTGGGGCAAATATTTCTCCCACTCTCTTCTAAACTGGTTTGCAAATATCCTCAAACACAGCTACCTGCTTGCTTGTAGAGTTTAACCTTTCCACAAGACCATTAGTCTTGTAGGTGGAAGAGGGTGCTCTTTAGGTGCTTCAACCCACAACTCTTCCACAGACAAGCTAGCATGTCTGACATGAAATTGGCACCTCTTTCAGTTAGTATTTCTATCAGGAAACCTACCCTGCTGAAAATCTCTAACAAAGCATTTGCCACCTTCTCTGCCTTGATGGAGGACAGAGCCACTGCTTCAGGTTATATAGTACCATAATCTACTACTAACAGGTTATACTTCTTTCCTGTGAAACTTTAGGTACTCAGAGGCCCAACAATATCCATAGCTACCACCTGAAATGGCTTCTTGATCACATGCAAAGGCATCAAAGCAGCTTTCACCCTGTCCCCTGCCTTGCCTACCTTTTGGCACTGCTCACAGTTACTGCAGTACCCTCTTGCATCCTTTGCAATCAAAAATAAGAGGAAACATGCTGCAATAGACCATATTAGAATACAAATGCAGGAATGGTGAATAAAAAACAAACACTAGAAATGTTCACAGTTTTAATAAAACAGCAAAGCTTTCGGGTTTCCCCTTCCTCAGTGCATATAACATCAGTTCCAGTTAACGCATTTAAATACTTAAAACATATAATCATGTGACACAGCCAACTAGTCAGAACAAGAAAACCAATAAAACATTACTAAAGCAACAAACTAACATATACTATAAAAACTTCAAACACATAAAAATCAGTGCAACATCATTTATTTTTTGTGCAGCACTGGCTTTAAACTTACAGCATTGTTCAAGCCAGGAAACATCTGCATTTAATCTTAAAATACATGAAAATTCTATATTTTCTAGTTTGTTGTTTATATCACCACACCTATCATTTTTCTGTAAAACTCTAATGACCCTAAATTTAAAAGAATGGCTTATGCCTTTCTCCAGTATATGTTTAGCCAGAGCATTAGTTTCTACACTCCTCTTAATTTCTGATCTATGCTCTATTATATGGTCTTTTAATTTTCTATTACATTTTCCTATATAAAAGGATGGACATTGTACCCAGGTTGCTAGATATACTATTTGTGTAGTATTACAACAGGCATAGCTGTGGAAAGTATATTTTATTTTAGTTATGGGTTGTTTGGCTAGAAGTGCCAGACAGTAGGCACTAGGCACTACCAACTGCTGTATTACCTCACCCTCTATCCCTCATTCAGGGGTCCATTCTCTATGCAGTAATCCTTTATTCCAGTACCCAGACTCCCCTTTTCCTTGAGCAGCAGGTGTCTCCTTAGCTACCTCCCTCAAGCTTCATATGGTATGGTCTGAAAGCTGAGCCTGTCTCAACTTTACCTTTGTGACTCCTCCCAGTTCCCCTTCCACAGGAAGCCTAGTATCTTCTGACAGCAGTGCCTCACTATCAGCCTGGATACTACCACTCACCTCTGTCCTTGCAGTCGCTGTGTCCAGAGGACCATCACTACCTATCAGCAACTGTGATTCACTTTCAGGCTCACTTCTACAAAGTAGCTCCCTCCGTGAAATAGTCACATAACCAAACCCAGCTTCAGGTGTGGGGTCTGTCTGGGTCTCCCTCAGCCTACCAGACCTACATGCCTGTCTCCAAGCCTGACTGCATGTAACTGCATGCACACAAGGTACTGTATTATCAAAATCATTCCCTATCAAGACATCTGCAGGGATATCCTCAAACACAGCTACCTGCTTGCTTCCTTTTCCACCCAACCGCCATTGTATTTGGAATGGGATCCCTCCTAAGGCTCTGATGGACTACCCAAGCAAGTACTGCTCCTCTTTAACTACTCCAGGCTTCACAATAGTTATGTCAAAGGCTGTTTCTCTCTTGGCAGTTGCCTGTCTTCCATCCACTAAGATAGGATACAAACTCTGGTGATAGCTGAGTACTCCTGATGTCTCCAGACCACTTACTACTGACATGCTGTTATTCCCACTTGCTGGCTCCATCACCTTTTTCCCCACCTTAAGTGGACATTTGTATGCTACATGGCCCCTCTGGTTACATTTAAAACATCTAACCCCAATCCTGGCCATGTACCTTATAGATTTGGTAGGGGTGATTTAGGCTGCCTGGCATGGGTTCCCTTATATCCATGTGCAGCACTGGGTATCCCGTTCTTGTGCAGTGATGCCCTGATGCCTAAATAGAGATCCCCTTTTCTCCCCAGCTCATATGCAGGGTACACTCTCTGTCTGCTGGACAAATTCTCATGTCCTCATGCAAAGTACTAAGGGCTTGTTCTCTTCTCCAAAAGGTCTGCCAGTTGTTAAAAAATGGCGACCTGACACCCACTCACCAACCTATGAAAATAAGTGTTTAACTTAGCAATATAATCACATACACTTTCATCTGTCTTGCATCTATGCTCATGAAATTTTCTTCTGTAAGCTTCACGTGTCAACTTATAACAGTTGAATAAGCATTGTTTTACTCTATCATAGTTTAAACAATAAGTATCAGACAATTTAGAAACAGCAGTTACAGCTTTACCATGGAGTAAGGGGGTCAGAAATTGTACCTATAGCTCTTTGTCAACATTATACTGTTTACATGCTCTTTCAAATATATGAATACAATTATCAAAGTCACCCCCCCATACAAATTGTGGAAGGAAGTTACTGACCTTTATTGCTTCTGGGGTCCAGTTATTCCCTTCCCAATTACATCCATGATCCTGATGAAAAATCAACATCTCCCTTTCATGTTGTTGCTGCTTCTCTTTTTCCTCAGCCTCCACTTGCTGCAGTCTCTCATTTCCTTCATTTTGCAAATGTTTGGCATCCTGTTCATGCTGATGCTGCTTCTCCTTTTCTTCGGCCTCATGCTGATGCTGCTTCTCCTTTTCTTTGGCCTCATGCTGATGCTGCTTCTCCTTTTCTTCGGCCTCATGCTGATGCTGCTTCTCCTTTTCTTCAGCCTCATGTTGATGCTGCTTCTCCTTTTCTTCAGTCTCCAAATATCACAGTCTCTCTTCCTTCTCCAAAAGTTTGGCTTCCAGTTCAAGTCTCTTTAAAACTCCAGATGGATTTTTAAGTCCTCTGAGGAAAAGGTGAACTGTCCTGTTTCTGAAGACTGCATATCCCCAACACCAGACTGGCTGCCTTCCTGGTCACTGGTCCATGCTGCAGCTGTGATTAAATATGAAATAATTTCTTCTTTAGTCTGGTGAGCATGCACCAGTCCTTTGGCTTCACATACCTTAGCCAACTGGTTCTTTGTCAGCTTACTATAGTCCTCTGCTGACATCTTTGCCTGTTTTCTATGCCTAAACTAAACTAACAAAAACACATAAAACTGTTGTGAAAATGAAACACTGAATGTACACCTTGTGGCTATTGAGAGTGCACACACCTTCAGTGTCAACCGTCCACAGGCTACTGAAGTTCAATTAATATCCCACCCACTGCCACCAATATGTGGCCTCTTTACCTGGGCCAGTAATTAAGGAGCCTCAATCCTCAACACTGACACCAGTGAGAGATGGTCAGTAAAAACAGGAATGGATATACACAGTATTTTCATATGCAGCTCTCTGTAGCAAGTATAGTTTCCTCCAAGACCACACCAGGAAAATGCTCCAGACCCAGGACTGGGAGACTCTGTCTCCCCAGATCCCAAACAAGACTCAGTTTGGAGCACTGTGACCCAGTTGCAAGTACTGAGACACCCACACCTGGGTATTTGATTTTCACACACACACACACACACACACACACACACACACACACACACACACACACACACACACACACACACACACACACACTCCTGGGAAAGGCTCACACAGATTTACTAGTTATGCCACATTCTGTCCAGACAATAAGGTAACTATGCTGCCACCAGTTAGTCACTATCAGGTCAGGCTCTTACAAGGGTATCCAATTAAACTCAGTAAAATTAATGCTAAGATGAACAATAGAGTGTAAACCAAGCAGCAATGCTTTTTGGAGTGGCCGAGGCATCACCAAAATAAGCGCAAATACTCTCAAGATGTTAAAAGTAACCTCTAAAACACCAGCCGCAATGAAAAGTATAAACCTATTTAATAAAAAGTAATAAAATAGAAAACAGAGAATGTTAAATATCCAAGTACAATAAACATCAGAGTTTCAATCACAGGAGAAACAAAAGTAACATAGTTGTACAGATTCAAACAGATGCACAAAAACACTACTTGACTAATATCATCGTATTTCCTGACTGTCTAAATAATAAGTGTTCCTTAGCTAATGTAATTAAGTCAGAAAGGCAAGACAACATGCAGAAATGTTTACTTCCACTAGACAAAGTGATGAGCTTCCGAATATTGAACTGAACTGATCTAAGTGTGATACCTGTCATAGATTTTTATCAGATTCCAAAGAAAATAAAACAAAACAAGATGCTCTGTGGGTTTCATCCTCTCAGTTCTGGTTATAGAATGACATCACATTTGATCACCTGACTCTGGTACAGTACACACTCACAGTTTTGCTAAGATCTGTTGCAGTATTTGAAAATTATAGAAGAATTTCAAAAACTTCTACTCTTCCCTTCCAGAATTCTTTGTTTAAACATAAACATGTAATCAGTTATAATAACAATGTTGATACATTTTTAACATAAGCATCTGTACAAGTCAGTGGGATAGCCAAATGACACAAATGCTGTTTACAAAACTACAGCCAACCATGCTGGCATATGCCACATGTGCACCGTGCCAATCTTGCTGACACAGGTGGCAATACCTCACATTGTCACAGTTCCTGTAAATTTGACTCACATACAGTGAGTTGAAATATGGTTTCAACAGAAGATACTTAAATTATCCAGAAGAATGAAAAGCATAATTATTTAACAGTTGACTTCTAGACATATCCATTTCTGACAGGCTACCTTCTAACCCTGTCTACAGAAAGTGATAAAGACAGCCATTTGATGATGCCATAGATGGCAGTTTTAAAATTCTCAATTTCTCTTGGTGCTGCCCAAAACACAGACCCCCTTGTACTTCTAAAATTTTCTGACCATATCAACCATGTACAATTAGGAAGGTGAGGAAGATTATACACTGTTATAGAAAGCATGTTATTGCCTGACCCTCATAGTTACTAGCACTGACAGTATAACTATAGAATCAACACAAATTGCTGAGTCACTCTCCAGACATGTAACAGGTGCAGGTTAAGGTAAACACTTAACAAGACTAGAAATTATGAGATCCAAATAAAACAATGCCTAGAACATGAGCACTTTTATTACTTTTCTACACTTTGATGTTAATATATGGAGTAAGACTTTTGCTTGGATTCATGATAATAATGTGTATTTCCATATTTATTCAGGAATATACATGATTTTACGCAAACTACGGATACAGGCAATCACGTGATATTTCACATTTGGGAAGTCTGAAGTTTAAGGCACATCATGACAGGGACACTTTTAAATGGGTGCTTACATAGTGATTCCATTGTTTACATATGCTGTAGGTATATCTACTTGCATTTCAAAGTGAAAGGAATACTTAGCCAAGATTTGGTGGATCTGCCTCTGTCTGTATTACCTAATATCTGCATTGATCTGCTGCAAGACTATAATATTATATCATGATTTGTCTGTGTACTGATTGCAGCAGTACACAGACATGGTTAAAGCTTGATATAATATCATAATTTTGCATTGCCTGCTTACTAACGACATGTTCGCCAAGGCTTTCCGCACTTCTCCAAACTTTTACTTTTAACTTTGGCTTCCAGTGCTGTTTTATAGCTGACAATGAAAGCAACTTCAGTCATGTTGTTATGCTCTACAGCTAATAATACACTATGTTAAAAAAAGAAACAAAGGTAGTAATTAGCTACTGCTGCAGCCGTTCTTCACTTCAGTTGTGACTCCAGATATCTGCAGTCAGTCAGTCAGTGACAAAGCTGGAAATGCTTCAGAAGTTACAGTAGAAATAAAATGTTTTTGATTCAGCTTGTTTAACTCGTTGCTAACTGGGTATGCTGGATGAAAGTTATTCATTATATTTTCAGAGCACTTAATATTTTATTGATCACATCGTATTATTTTTTTTGTCATTATATTTTCAGAGCACTTAATATTTTATTGATCACATCGTATTAATTTTTGTCTTTTCTAAGTTAGCTGTAAGTCAGCATAAGTGTAATAAAGTATTCTGTTGCAGATGTTTTTGAGCTTCTATTTCTGTTAGTCAGCTGTTTTCTATAGACATTTGTCTCTTATAGTATAGACTGACAAAGGGCCAAATTTCAATGCAATTTCTGCTCATTGAAAGGTGCTGTCCCAAGCTTATGATATAAAAACATTTACAATTCAAAGTGATGCATCTAGAGGAACATACCTTCTAAATATGATGCGTCTAAGTTCAGTTTCCCTATAAAATGATGGTCTTCTGTTCCAGTCTTCAGTGTTAAATGAATCCACATTATATAGAAAGTATGAACACCACAAACTTGTGGGTTGCGCATGTGTTTTAGACCAGTGATACCTTTCTGTGTGAAGTCTGGTGCTTGGGGCAAGTGGAAATTGCTGCCACACTGAGTATTTATGCAAAATACTTACACACAGACATATATATGTGTGTGTGTGTAATGTTATAGAGGGACGTGTTGGGCATAGATAACATTGTGCCTTTAAAGATGAGACAGGAGTACGCCAGGAAAGAAATCTACAGGAAGAGGTATTATCACTCCCTTAGCCCTGTGATGTAGATTTCAGATTTTAGGTCTCTGGGTCAAGGGCGCCCACAGGCAGGTGCAAGGGGGTGCACTTGCACCCCCCTGGAATCGGCTAGCTTAGATTAATCTTCTTTTAATTAAAAAAAAAAAAAAAAAAACTTTTTTTTTTTTTTTAGGGCATTCTTCTTTAAGAACTCCCTTCAAGTCCAGTCACACAGACGTTTTTGCATCTGTGCAACTGATGTTTTACGTCTTCATCTTCCGTGCCAGCGTGAATTTTGAATAACAGAAGACGTTTTGACTGGAGTTCACGGACAAACGTACAAATGACAGGTAGGTGTTTCACTCTAGTAATTCGTGTTCTTACTGTGGTCCCAAGATCCCTTCCTCCCCAAAAAGGTTTAAATATTTCTACTACTCAACCGTAATACTTTGAGTAAATTGTTATTGAATGATATGCAGTTATCTGTAAATATAAGGAAGGACGTTAGTCTGCGATGTAAATTTACCCATGACTAGCAGACAAAGGCCAGGAGAGAGGGGACAATCCTGTCAAATGCCACTACTGATTCTGTCAATTTCTTACATGCCGCCATTTACCAATTGTTGGGCCTAGGTAATAAATGTACTTCCAAAGTTCCTATATTCCATGACTTTAAAAAGGAAATCCCAGCTCTATGTGTTAAAAGCTTTGGTAATGTCAGATAGCATGTTGCCTGCTTTGTTGGTATGCTGAGCATATTTTGCCATAAATCTTGCAAGGCTCCACAAAATGTCAAGGACTTCACATCTTTCTACATATCTACAAATCCCTTCTGTCTCTCATGAACAAGTGTTCATATAGAAGCTTATCTAATACAGTCACCAAGATTCATGCAAAAAATCAATAAATAATAGGTTCATATTTATGAGAGATATATATCAGAAATCCATTACATTAAGAAGACTGTCTTTTAATTGTGGGATTAGGGCTAAGGGTGTAATTGATTGGCTTGTATATTTAATGTAAACAACCCATTCCTTACACCTCCATTGTTTGAGCAGACACTCTACACACATTGGGAATCCTTCTCTTTTTAGCCACCAGAACTGTCCTCTTCTCTCTAGTTCTGCTGCCTTACAGGTCTCTAGCATTCTTAGCTCAGTTACTCAACCAATCTCCCGAACAATATTGCACTTCTTGGTATTGAGCATTTCATTTTTAGTACACCAGCTATTGACAAGGACATGCTCCAGTCTAGTGCATGTATGTCAGAGGGGGGACTTGATGACAACTCCTAGTTTACAATCATCTCTAAGTTTTTTTTAAACTAAGATCCTTATTTGATTGGAGATTGGAGAAGCAGATACCATACAGTAGAGGTCACTGAACCAATCCCTTCGAAACTTCACTGGTCAACTTCATGTTCTCAATGAATGGTCATGCAATTCTTACAGTGTGAGTCCTATCTCTAAGCCAGTTGGCTATCCACCTAGCCATATATAGTCCAATTTGGAGTTCATTTAATTTGCTTATTATATTTGCATATTGTATGATACCAAATGCCTTAGCAAAGTCAAAGTACTTTGTGTGGACAGCTTGTCCACAATTAACAGACCAAGTATCCCTCTAGAAGAAGGTTCGAAGATTCATTAGTCTCATCAAGTCCCCCCTCTGACATACATGCACTACACTGGAGCTTGTCCTTGTCAATAGCTGGTGTACTAAAAATGAAATGCTCAATACCAAGAAGTGCAATATTGTTCGGGAGATTGGTTGAGTAACTGAGCTAAGAATGCTAGAGACCTGTAAGGCAGCAGCAGAAATAAAGAGAAGAGGACAGTTCTGGTGGCTAAACAAAAGGATTCCCAATGTGTGTAGAGTGGCTCCTCAAATAGGATTGACCTCTGACAAAGCCAAACTGCAAAAGGTCATGTCTGATGATACATTTCATGGCTCTGCATTTAAGACTTGATTGACTGATCAGTCTGTTAGTGATATCAGTATCCAACAGTGGATACTGGCCTTTAGTACTGAAAGCTGTATGTTATATTCCCACTATAGGTGATTGGATTACTTCCATTATAGTGCACCTCCACAGGGGTGCTGCACTCCTGATTGTGCTGTCCTTCAGTATAGACAATAAACTGAGGTCTCATCTGATTTAGTTGGTGGTAGTTCTGGTGAATGCAAAAGATCTCATGGTGCCTATCAAAAAGTTTAAAGAATACTCCATGATGCCCTATCAAAATTTGACCTAGTAAAAGCAGTACCACTTTGGGTCTCCTCTGAAAAGAGGACACTAGCCTAGTGAGACTACCCAGGTCAACAAATGTTAAATAAATAAAATAAATAGTCCTGTGATTCCTGGAGTGTGAGGTAGGGCCCTCTTGTGGAGTCATATTAAAACTGTTGTAAGAGAAATCCAGTTGACTGGCTAAGGATGGTGAGTTTGAGGAGAGGATCAACCGATGCTTGCTTAGAGATATTAATTAGAAAAACTGGTATGTTGTTCAGCTCAGTGGACATAGTATTCTTTGCTTTGCAGAGTACTTTTAGTACATTTTTTCTTGTGATTATTGGTGGCAGAATTCCATCTGCGATAGGTAGGTTTGGAATCGAAGACACGAGTGAAGATGGCACTACATTTAATAGTCAACATGTTAGTGGTATATACTGAATCTGTGCAGTTGATACCATTGTGAATAAGCATGAAGCAATGTTGAATGTTGATTCTTATTTTTCCCATATAACTAAAAAGGAATTTGTGGTTGCCTGTGGCTTCTGTGGCTAGATTCTATCCCCATTTCACAATATTCTAATTGTGTTTCATTAATTTGTTTAAGACATTCCTTTATATCAGTATTCAATCTGCTAACTCTTAGAAATTGACTAGGAACAATGCCTTTATAAGTGTGAGAAGGATGCATAATCCTACCATGATGGTACCTTGGTGTCTTTCTATAAATCTTAGTCTCTATAATATCTACAAATGTTAGATGTGAACAAACAGAAAGTTATTAATCAGAGGAGAGATGTAGCTAGTTCTTATTTTTCAGAACCAGTGAATGACTAAATTACTTAGTAATTCACCTACTAATACCCCACTTAGATCCAGGTATTGTGTGAAATATAATACACATACAAATAAGATCAAAAATATTATTAAACAAAAATATTCTATATTTTGTGCATCAGATAGTATTAAGGAAATTGCAGGCTTACAACCTAACTTTGCATGTAAGAAATGTAGTAATTTGAGGCAACACCTATGTTTTAAGGATTTAGAGACACAATCTAAGTGTAAGCTGATCACTAAAGGTACAGCTCCATGTTATGCATGCCAGTTTTGTAAATATATAAATAAGAATACTGAATTTATACATCCAGTCACAAAAATTTTGCTTTTAGGCCTTTGTTACTTGTAAAATAAAGAATGTTGTCTGTTTAGCGACTGGAGAAAAATGATCATCGTTTTATATTTCTAAAACCAGCAGAATGCTAAAGGAAAGAATAACATTTCATTTATCTGACATATGTAGAAGGACTGAAAGCAATGATGTTGCTAAACATGTTATAAGTATGCAAGATGAACATAAAGATATACATAGTTTTAACTTTATAGTCATCAGAGTTATTGAAGATAGTCATAGAGGAGGGAATATTGTTCTAAACACTGAAAATATTGACTATATAAATGGATACATTATTTTCATGTGGATGCATACCCAGGGCTTAATGAAACAGTGAGTATTAAGCCTGTCCTTAAGAAGAGGTATCTTTGTGTGTAATATTTTGCTTACATCATTCATTTGTATAATTAATTAAATAATTATTTTATTGTGGCTGCATTTTTATTGGATGAGTTGTTTTTGAGATGTATAAAGGAATCTATTAACCTTATTTTTGTATTGAGCACTGAAGAAGAGTTCTTTTTAACTCAAAAGCCTTGTTGTTGCTTTTATTGCTACATTAAATTGGTTTCATACCTTATTTATTTATTTACATTTGTTGACCGGGAGTGTCCGACTAGACGTAGGTCCATTTTCAGTGGAGGCCCGGGGAGAAAAGTTCCACAGTTAAAATAAACAGACAGTAGTTACATTGGATTACATAGCAATTAACAATATAAGATAGCAATTAATTACAACATATTTACAGATGAAGAACGTAGTACATCAGTAGACAACTAGAATCTTTATCTGTGAAGTACATAACAGACATTAACAAATGTTACAATAAGAAGTTCCTGCTATATAATAAGTACTAGGGCATATAAGCATCTGAGCTTGCTATAATCAAGGTAGTCAGTGGAGTGGAAAGAAAGGTAGTGGATGGATGGGGTGGGCGATGTTAGAGTGGGAGTTGCAAGGGCATAGCCAGCATGTTTTTAGGTGCGCTTTTAGTAAAGTTTTGAAGTGGGTGCATGATGGTACGGAGGCAATTGTGGGTGGGAGGGAGTTCCATAATTTGGCTATGGTGCAAGAGAATAGTGCTTCACCAGCAGAGTTATTGGCTTTGGTGATCTGTAAGTGATTTTTGTTGCTGGATCTTAGTGGTCTGGTGGTGCGATAGGGCTGGAATAGATTCTGGAGGGATGGGACATTTAGTGGATGGTTTACTAGTTTGTGGGCGAGTAAGAGTTGATACCATTTAAGAAGGTGAGGGAGTTCAAGCCAGCCCAGTTCAGCAAGTGAGAGACAGTGGTGACTATGGTAGGATGCCCATGTGGCAAATTTGGCGATTTTGTTGTAGCAGGTCTCTAGCTTGTTTAGATCGCATTGCCTTAGGTTGGTATATATTGGAGAGGCATAAAGTAGGGTGGAGCTAACGTGGGAATTTGCTGTTGAAATCTTTGCTGCTTTGGTGAGAAGTTGCTTATTTCTGTATAACGCTCCTAGTTTTTTGTGGACTTTTTTGTGGTCATGGATATGTGAATGGAAAATTTTAATTTATTGTCTATTTCCACTCCTAGCAATTTGGTGTGTTCAGTTGGGTATATAGTGGTGTTGTCTTTTGCTGTGATGTTAAAGTGAGAGTTGTTTTTAGTATGTTTGGTGGGTTGGAAGATGAGTAGTTTAGTTTTGTTTGGGTTGAGTATTAATTGGGCATCAGATAACCAAGTTTCAACAGAGGAAAAAGCTTCCTGTGTGACTTTTTGCAGTTTGGGTAGGGACTGGGCTGAGCAGATGATGGCAGAGTCATCTGCGTACTGTATGAGTGCGCCATGTTTGGTGGCAGAGGCTAGATTATTGGTAAAAACAGAGAAGAGTAAGGGTCCAAGGATGGATCCTTGGGGAACCCCTATGGAGACAGGTAGTTGGGGAGATATGTCATTCTGCCATACAATGGATTGTTGGCGGTCAGACAGGTAACTCTGAAACCAGTTGGTGACTGATTGAGAGAAGGATAGGTTATTGAGGACAGAGATACGTTGTTTGTGTGGGACCATGTCAAATGCTTTAGATAGGTCTAGGAAAGTAGCAGAGGAGAGATAGCCATTGTTTTTATGATGAAGGATAGTGTGGCAGTGGTGGTGCTATGGTTTGGTCAGAAACCATACTGAGTATTGGAAAGGAGGTTGTTAGTAAGGAGGTAGTCTGAGACCTGAGAGTGTATACATCTTGCTAGTATTTTGGAGAGTGGCGACAGAATAGCTATTGGGTGGTAATTGGTTAGTTCTGTGGAGGGTCCGCCTTTGTGGAGGGGAATTATATGTGATACTTTCCACAGTGTGGGAACGTAACTTTCTGACAGAGATCAGTTAATCAAGATAGATACTGGGTAGGCCAGAGCATCAGCTGCGGTTTGTAGGTATTCACTTGGGAGGTTGTCTGCTGCTAATTTGGTGGGCTTAAGTTTAGTTAAGAGTTTTTTTATGTTGGAGGTAAGTACAGGAGAAAAGGAAAAGGCATTGGGGAGATTACTAGTTGGAGGGGAGGGGGGTTGTGTTGTTTAGTTAGTGATAGTATGGTTTGTGTGAAGTGTGTGTTGAATGAGGTAGCAATATTTTCTGATTAGTGAGGGATGTTAGGAGGAGGGGTACTGACTTTTCCTGGGTGGAGGATGGAGTTTATAAAGGACCAGAATTGTCCTGGGCTTTGTTGGGAGGAGTCTAGGGCAGACTGGTAATATTGGAATTTGTCCTGTTTTACTAGCTTTTTGACTCTATTGCATAATTCTAGGAATTTCTGTCTAGTTGAGGGGGGTTTTTTGCACCCTTTTGCATCATTTTTATTTTTCAAAGTTCTTATTTGCCATTGGCCTCTTCATTACAACTCTTGATGGGTTGTGTGCATTGTGTTTTTTTTCACATTTCATGGAAATAACAAGAGAAGTGTGTACACAGAAAAGCATTTGTAACATTAGCACTTGTGATGACAGTTAAAAAGGCTGTGCATCTGAGAAAGTGAAATGCCCTGACAAACATGCCCATGCCATCAGTAAGAAATGTATACAGATAAAAGTAGCATTTGCTAACGCACACAAACACACACACACACACACACACACATATATATATATATATATATATATATATATATATATATATATATACACACAGAATTTTCTTAATGAAAAATGCAAGCATACCTTATCAGTGTCAGTAGTCCTCTGTGCAGATATATCCCAAAGTAATATCCTATCCTATGAGCTTGGCATTTGGTTACTGCTTGACTATACACAAACAGGAAAAGCAGAAGAAATGTGTATCTCACATGCGCAAAAACACTTTGCCAGCCATCGTGCAAACCCAATGCTCGGTGGTGCACTAAGCAAAGTACATACTGTGGCCATGGCTTTCTGTGTCATTGTGGTTAGTTTCTGACTGATGGCAGTAAACTGCAGAAAATAAGTGTCCTGGATGTTCCAAGAAATGTGCAACTGATGCTTGCAGAGCAATAATTTGCTAAAATATTGACTTCCCTTATCTGCAGGTTAGTACCTGTCTACCTACTGCAAAGATAGTTACTTGATAAAGCACTGAGTTTATTGACATCATTTCTGCGCCAATGCTCAGAATGACAGGAGTCATTACTACTAGTATATTTTTTAAACCTGTGCAGTGTGCATATACAGTTTACCCTAAGGTCTTTGGAGGAAGTTATAAGTTTTAAAAGTGGAGAAAGTTCACTGGACTCAGCAAGCAGCAGCCTAGGGAAGAGGAGCAAGTTAGATTTCTCTTGCAGTGTGTCAACACTGACATCAGAAGGTTAAGGATAAATTAAAAATATGGGCTGAAGGCATTGTCATAAAAGGTGTTGCTATCGTCAGAAAGAAGCTGTCCTTGAGATCGGTCTTAGTAATTTGGCAAGGGGTGGGTCTTTAAAGGCTTAGTAGTAACAGTTTTTAAAGGAAACTTGGAGTGAAGTGAAGGATTTGCATTAGGTTTCGTTACATTTACCATGGTCCTGGGAAAATAAGGATAAGCAAAGACAGACTGCAGACATGTTTTGTAGAAATGCGAATGCATTTGTGTCTGTGTATCCAGCTTAAGCAAATTCAATTTGTCACTAGCTGGGTTCTGAATTAGACAAGATCCTTTCAGCTTCAGTCAAGCTAGCCCGTCTTTGATTTAGTAGCTGACTGTTTTTTTCCAATAAAAAATAAATAGAACTGCCCTCCAGGAATTTCAAATCATTTACTATTATTTCTGTACTGTGCTGCAAATTGTTTCTGAGGTTTCTAACATAGTTAAAGAAGGCTTACTGGTTACCCTGCACCTAGTTGGTTATTTTTTATCTCATATCTGGCTTTCTTTGATTTGATCAGGGTAACAAGCTCCCTATTAAGTTTAGCAAGAGTGTCTTTAGCATCTTCAGAGGTAAATTTATTTTTGCAGGCAATGTTTTCTTTCATTACAGAGCTTGTTTATATTTGAGTTAGACTAAATGGAATTATTCTTAAATGTGGCTTTCTAGTTACTTCAGAGGGGGATAGATGTGCCTATGCAGCTATTTACATGTGCATAGGATTTGACAGTAAATAATTTCACATAATTCAGGCCATCGCTTAGCTTTAGTGGATTTACCTTAGCATAATCTCTGAAAACAGAGGTATTGGGATATGCTTTTGGCTTCAGTCTTCTAATGAATGTGACTGATTTGTGGTCTAGTCTAACCAGGGAGAAAGTAGCAGTTGGTGGACACCAAAGTTATCCCATATTGTTAAGGACCAAGTCCAGGATTTTATCACTCTTGTTTGGGTACAGACTAACTGATCCAGATATCCTGTATTGATGAAATCCAGAACTGTCTGGGAATACATACTCAAGGATATACACATTTCCCAGTTAATGGAGAAGTAGTTGATTGAAGTCTCCTAGAATAATGGTGTTGGCTTAATGCATAGAGACACCATATTAGTAAGGTAGGAGATATGGACTGATGGGGTACATAGAGGGGACTTATAGTTAGGTATGACACAGTAAGGAGGTTTGTTAATGCTAAGTTGGATGTAGAGGAATTCCACATAATTATCTCACCTAGCAAGTCTAGAGATGAATTGTTCTTTAAGAATATGTAGACACCATCACGTTTTCATCTAAGGTGGTAGGCCTGAACTTGTGGCAGGTATTGAAATTCTGCATTACTGGAGTGCTGTCATCAGTCTTGAACTAGGACTCTGTGATGATGCATATATAGATGTTTTCCAGGGGAAGGAGTACTTGTAAGGAGTGGACTTTTTAGCTTAGACTCAGAAAAGGAAATTGGTTATTTTCTAATTCATGTAGATATAAAATTCAGTATAAAAACTGTAAAAGTTTCTGAATGCAAACACACTATTTATTAAAGCAGCATCATGGTAGGGAGTACTTCAATACAGAGAGATTCAACTATATATATAGTCATGAGTTCCTTTATACCCTTCTGTCAAAACACAAACAAACAAACACTAAGTTCACACAGAGTTTAAAGTTGTTGTAACTTTGACAAAGTCTATTTATGTACATTGTCAAGGCTGGAATGAGTAAACATTGTAAAAATATGCGGAAAGGAGGACAGTTTGACAAAGTCTCTAATGGAGGCATACCCCTCAGCTGTCCAGGTTTTTGCAGCATGTCCAGATGTTTCCCCCATATTTCTCCTAAAAAGGATTGAAGTTGCTAAATAGTTTCAGACATCATATCCTTTAGAAAAATGCATACCAAAACAAATCCTGTTATTCGAGCAATTTTATAAGTTCATGAAAGCAATATTTATAATCTGTCCCTGTTTATTTTAGGCTTTGTCCAGATTTCTTGCACTAAGAAGGTGAGGTGTGTGTGTGAGAGAGAGAGAGAGAGAGAGACAGAGACAGAGTCAGAGAGAGATGCCCGAGTTAGATCTAACAGGTGGAATTTATTTTCAAGTGTATTTTCAAGGAATTGTGAGCTTCAAGGGAAGCAAAGGTTACTACTGCTAATGCTAAGTCTGCTTAAAATGTGCAACTATTTTGTTTAGCAAATGGTATCATTATTGTGGTAAAGAATTTTAAAGCAGTGTTAGCACAGCATGTAGCATACTTGCATCTTGATGCAAAGGGCTGTAGATTCTATTCCTACAGCATGTACATTTGTATTTTAAGGGGGTATGGTACTACAGTTCTTAGTATGTCCTCCTTTGTATGAGAGACATAATAACTATGAACCTGTTTTTCAGCTTGCCACCCATTCCCTATTGCAGTATACCAGATTACCATTTCTTTTAATGTAACATAGGCAATTTATTCTTCAAGGGCAACAAGCACTGAATTTGTAAATGAAACATTGAAATATAAAGTTTTCTAGCAACAACCTCTTCATTGGTTTCAAATCTCTTTAATGTGGAATTATTCAGATGACTTTTACTTCTGCAGAGATTTTGCATATTGATTGATATTGGTGGACTGTATGACAGAAGTTTGAGTGGCCCTTTATGGTTGAAATGTTCTGAATTGAGCAGGTTGTCATTATTGGTTCATATGATTTGTTTCATTGCTTAAAGAAAAAATGTTCAGAACTATAAATTTAAAACACACTCTAACAAGTGGTGCTGTATTATACAAAGGATATAATTCAATTATTATATAGTATAATTAATACAGTCAGTAATGTGAATCAAAGAACTTTTGCATGGTTCTAAAAATGTGTGCAAGGAGCCTATGATTTGAAAACAGCCCAAAGGTAAACTTACCCTGCCACTGGCCAGATGTATTTTCTTTGACTGTGGGTTTCAATGCTGTTTCAGTGAATGTGGGTTTGAAAGGTAAAGTTTTAATGCTAAGTCTGTTTTCATTGTAAGACTATTGTTTTGTTTAGGTTTCGTAAATGTCTCAGTGTTTGTGCTATAAAATTTGAAATAAAAGTTGTAAATGGAATCCAAATATCTGTAATCATTGTAGAAGTAAAGCATAAAACAGTATGCACATTGAGAGATTTGAACAGTGTCTATGACAAATGGGGAGAAATAGCCAAGTAATGGGACATTGGAATGGCTGCGTGGGTGGGGCTGTGTGGACAGGGCTCTGGGTTTGCACCCCCCTGCAAAAAATCCTGCGGGCTCCCTTGCTCTGGGTTACAAGTGCTTTGCAGTGGAATCTCAGTCAGGCAGTGTGTGTGTGTGTGTGTGTGTGTGTGTGTGTGTAGCTGTCCTTAACCCTGAAGGAGGAACAGCATTGTTATCCTATGCTGAATCCTCATGTCGGAAAGTACAGTTATGTAAGTAAACGATTAACTATGTTCTGATAGATCACTGTTGCAGTAGCCTAAGCTATATGGGTCCTACCTCACTGCTACCAGGCAGGTTTTCAATGGTAAAGGGTATCTTATCTGTGCTCTAACAGTCAGAAGCTTGAGATGAGCTCCATAAAAATTACAGCATGAAAAGCTCAGAGTTTTCTTGCCCCAAAACTGGAGGCAATAGTCCTTTAAGAAATATGCTAGAGAACATAATCAGAAAAATGGAAAGTATACACAAAGATATATACATTTACACACTGGCAACATAATAAACAGCAAAGAACAGGGTAGTGGAGGAGGATATCAGAATAGATACTGTTATAGTAGGTGGGTGTCCATCAGCTTTTAGGAATACATTCTCTAAAGGAGATAAAACAGGAGGAACTGTTGCTGTTTGAGGAATATCTAACTATAACAAATCATAACATATTGTTGAGCAATGGAGAGTTCATTTGATCTTAATATAAATATCTTTCATTTTATATAGAGTTTCAGAAAAAAGAAAGGTCTTCTGAAGGTAAATCTAAAGCAATACTTTGCTTAGAATCAGAATCTGTAGGTTGAGTAGAAAATCCTAAAACCCAAGATTCACCAATGAAACCCTGCTCTACTGATTGAATTTCAGAGTCAGAAAGTGAGGAAATTCTTTTCCTTTTCTTCAAAGTAGAGGACATGGAAGAAGAAAAAACAGAAATTATCTCTGTAGCAAATCCCAACAAATCTTCACTGTCCATGGAAATAGAAACAGAAGTCGTCATATTTTTTACCCTTTATTTCCTTTTCCCGGTAGATTCCTTGAAAAAAGGATCACCTCAAGGAAGGTACACTGTCCTGGGACCCAGCCTCCTTACTCTGATTATTGAAGAATGAAAAGGCCCGAAAAGATTAAAGGTCTACAGTGACACAGGAAGAAAATGCAGAAATAAAAAATCATGTAGACCAACACACTGAAAGTCATAAAACCATGAAACTTTAATAAAACAATAAAACCACAGCAGGACAAGCGCTTTGGGGTATTCCCTTCATCAGGTCCATGAAACTAAATCAAACAAGGCTGTATATATTCAAATAATTAACCAATCAGCTTTAAGTCCTCCTCCCTTTTAAAATTAGTTTCATAAGTGAAACACAATTCAAACCATGTGGGCTGTCTGCCAAAAACTCAGCTATCCAGCCAGATTCTATGCTGTCATTCTTGTTAACAACATCCCCTTCCCTCATATCGATATGAATCACTTGCAAGGCCATTAAAGAAAAAACATGGTCATTAAACAAAGCTATATGTTGTGATAAAGCATTATGTTTACCTTTCACCCTTATATCTCTTAGCTGTTGTAAGATCCGATCTTTTAACTGTCGATTTGTCTTTCCTACATAGAAGCATGGGCATTGTTCACACTTAGCCAGATATATAACATTAGTAGTATTACAGTTAGAGTATATTCTGGGTAGATAAATATGCTTTGTTACAGGATGAACAAAACTACATTCTGAAGTAACAAAATAGCAAACTTTGCTATGGTGCACTGAAGATGAGAAGCAGAGCCTGAAGGAGTCAGAAAAGTTTTAAGACAGTCAAAAGTTAAGTTCAAACAAGAAAAAAACACTGACAGTCTGTACCAGCACAAAGTCCTACCCCTATAATAAAATCTAAGCAACTTGTATAGAAAAAATTGAAGCCTTGCAATTTTTTATACAGTTGTTCATATAAGCATTCATACGCTCATCTGACAAGAAATGATAGTCTAAGATTTCAATTCGGTCCTCTTGAAAAATACAACATATTTTACAGAAAAAAAAAACAAGTTTTCCTCAAAATAAGTTTAGTGGACGATTTCTCTGCACATAAGAATTATCTGCCCATGCCTGAAGGATATTTAACCAAATGACAGCTCCATGGAGCATAACTCTCAACTGTCCTTGAATTTCAGGGATGCCCCTAATATTTACTCAAATTTTAGCTCTGTCCACCTTAATCCCACTTATAACTGGTGACGTTGGAGAAAATATGTCAAATTACATTTAATAAATGATGACAATAAGAGTTATAGATTTCTTTTTCTTCAAGAAATACATGTCAATTCACATTCTTGTATTCTGTCAATGTCTCAAGTTAATAACAGTAAAATTTTAAAGTGTCACTGATTGTCCCTGATTATTTCTGGATTTGTCCCTTATTTTGTTGAGATTTATCCACAATTCACTGAGAGCATTGCTATGGGGCCTAACGACCGACTGCTTTTCAGCAGCAAGAAAGAACTGAACTTTTTGGACTCTAATTGCCCATTATACAGAGCTCCTCTTGATCTCATGGTAGACCACATGGAGGGCACTCATTACCTTTGAAATGCCAGTAGCAGTGTGGTTGAATCCATAGAGCTTAGGTTATGGGAACAGTGATCTAATATTGTTGGATATCAGAAAGGCGAAGAGGGAAAAGGAGTACTACTCTATAATAAAAGTCTGATCGAGTTACCCTACCTATTGAGTTGAAAGAAATTTCTGAAGGCATAAAACAGAACTGGGCAAGTATTATATTAGACTTTGGAAAACCCAAGGTAAACACATACTATAACTGTGACATGATCATAGAACCTGATTTTAAACTGAACATTGGAACCAAATGAGTAGACTGCAGTTTTGTTTTCTATTTCAATTTTGTTTTTTTACAAGAAAGCTTGATTTTATTTATCCTTTGGAACAAAAAAAAAAAAAATATATATATATATATATATATATATATATATATATATATATATATATATATATATATATATATATATATATATATATATATATATATATATATATATATATATATATATATATATATATATATATATATATATGGATTCCACACATTTGGTCGAATTACCCTTAGTCGAAAATGATTCCAGGCATTTCACTTCACTGAAAGCTCACTTGGTCGAAGTTCATTTGGCCGAAAATGCAATATAGCCCCTGCCCCACTGCAGTGCAACCCTGGAGTGAGAATATTAAATAAGGGGATGTGTGGGGGGCACAGCCCCCCACATTCGGGGTGGGGGGCGTAGCCCCCCACATTATGCCAATAGTTTTTACTAACAATATATACAGCAATGCATTTCTAATGGATATACAATCTTATAATAGTGAATAAATTAAAATTATGTGTGGGGCTACGCCCCACACAACACCGATTGTGGGGGGGCTGTGCCCCCCCTTATTTAATATGTTCACTCCAGGGTTGCACTGCAGTGGGGCAGGGACTATATTCCATTTTCGACCAAGTGAGCTTTCAGTGAAGTGCAATGTCTGGTATCATTTTCGACTAAGTGCAATTCGACCAAATGTATGGAATCCATATATGTATATTCAAAACTTTCAATAAGTGTTATATAAAAGGTTAAAAGGCAGAAGGTGAAAACATAGAAAGCTTGCTACTGGAGTGAGAGCTTCACCATGTGGTATAACAGGCACTCTGCTCATAGATTCATGGTTACAGAAGTTGAATGATCCAAACAGGACTTGCTGTGGATACGGCCTGACAGAAGTTCAGGTGAAGATCTTTTTCTTCTCTTTCAGCTGTTCCTGTTAGGGGTTGCCACAGCGGATCATCTGTTTCCATTTCTTCCTGTCCTCTGCTTATTGCTCTGTCAAACCAACCACCTGCATGTCCTCTCTCACCACATCCATTAACCTTATCTTAGGCCTTCCTCTTTTCCTCTTACCTGGCAGCTCCAGCCTTAGCATCCTTTTCCCAATATACCCATCATCCTTCCTCAGCACATGTCCAAACCAACGCAATCTCCTTCTCTGACTTTGTCTCCAAGCCATCCAACCTGAGCTGACCCTCTAACATACTGATTCCTAATCCTGTCTATCCTTGTCACACCCAGTGCAAACCTTAACATCTTTAACTCTGCCACTTCCAGCTCTGACTCCTGCCTTTTTGTCAATGCCACCGTCTCCAACCCATACAACATAGCTGGTCTCACTACTCTCTTGTAGACCTTTCCTTTCACTCTTACTGGTACCTGTCTGTTACAAATCAATCCTGACACTCTTCTTCACCCATTCCACCCTGCCTGTACTCTCTTCTTCACCTCTCTTTCACACTCACCATTACTCTGAACTGTTGATCCCATGTACTTAAACTCATCCACGTTCGCCAACACTACTCCCTGCATTCTCACCATTCCTCTATCCTCCCTCTCATTCACATACACCTATTCTGTCTTAGTCCTGCTGACCTTCATTCCTCTCCTCTCTAGAGCATATCTCCACCTCTCCAGGGTATCCTCAACCTGGTCCCTACTCTCACTACAGATCACAATGTCATCTGCAAAGATCATAGTCCATGGGGCCTCCTGTCTGATCTCGTCTGTCAATCTGTCCATCACCTTTGCAAATAAGAAAGGGCTCAGAGCTGATCCTTGATGTAATCCCACCTCCACCTTAAATGGATCTGTCACTCCGACTGCAGACTTCACCACTGTCACACTATCCTCGTACATATCCTGTACCACTCTTGCATACTTCTCTGCCACTCTTGACTTCCTCATACAATACCACAACTCCTCTCTAGGCACCCTATCATATGCTTTCTCCAAGTCCACAAAGACACAATGCAACTCCTGACCTACTTTATATCTCTCCATTAACACTCTCAGAGCAAACATCGCATCTGTAGTGCTCTTTCCCGACATGAAACCATACTGTTGATCAGTAATCATCACCTCCCTTCTTAACCTGGCTTCCACTACTCTTTCCCATAACTTCAAGCTGTGACTGATCAATTTTATCCCTCTGTAGTTAATACAACTCTGCACATCCCCCTTATTCTTAAAAATAGGTACCAAAGCACTTTTTCTCCACTCCTCAGGCATCCTCTGACTTTCCAAGATTTCATTAAACAATCTGGTTAAGAACTCCACTGCCATCAGGAGATAACGGCACTTCTACGTACCCCACTAAACCATAGCCTAAGCACTGGGTATGATCCAGCAGAATGGAGAACTGCCATTGTCATCCCCCTCCACAAAGGGGGCTAACTCTGATGACCCAGGGAATTACAGACCAATAAGTCTGACCAGCCTCATATGCAAGACAATGGAGAAAATCATCATGGACCTCATCAACAAGTATATAGGCGACCTACAAACACTAGACCCATCCCAGTTTGGTTTTGTCAAAGAGAGATCATGCCTGCTGAACTTGGTAGACTTCTTGAAGACAGTTACCAAAGCCCTGGATGAGGGCAGAACTGTGGATACTTCCTATTTAGACCTGGCAAAGGCCTTCAACACCATTCCCCACTCAGGCATCATTGATAAACTTACCCAACTGAATGCTCGCCAGTATATAGCTAGGTGGGTTGCTAACTAGCTCACCAGTAGAACATATACAGTTAAAATAGGGACTCTTCATCCACCTCCAGACCAGTAACCAGTGGAGTACCACAGGGCTTGGTACTGGGGACCCTGTTGTTTGGAATTTAATTTTCAGAAGTACAGGCCAAAGCAAAAGGTGTGTGGCTAACAAAGTTTGCAGATGACTGCAAGCTAGTCATGACCATTGAATCCCCTAGTGACATTGTCACCCTTCAGGAAGGTCTTACTCAAACCAGCAATTGGTGAAAAAGTTACAGGCTTAGTCTAAATGCTAAAAATGCATCATCATTCCCATCAGCAAGGGAAACATCCCTGCAAAGTACCACATTAACATCATCCTAAATACCCAATCCATGGTAAGAGATCTAGGCACACAGGCTGACAGCAACCTCTCCTTCAACCATCATTTTTCCACAATGGTAAGGAAAACCTTACACGTTGCCCATCTCATCAGTAAGGGCATTGCCTTCAGAAAAAAAGAAGTTACAACCCTCCTGTACTCATCCGTTATTAGACCGATTATAGAATGCAATGCACCCTTTGGTATGTACCTCGCCAGGCACTCCCAACAATTGGAGATACTTCAGAGGTAACTTACAAAGAAAATCCAAGGTGTCCAACACCTGTTCTATGCCAATAGACTAAAATCCCTGTCGCTGTTCTCTGTGTCATACAAACTACTCAGGGGTGACCTTTGCCTGGCCTATAAGGCATTAACAAGACAAATGGTACTCACTGCACCCTCTCTATGACCTCAGTATGAAAAGCGATTTTACTAGAACCTGCTGGAGAGACAGGTTCATCTCCCAAAGGCTCCACCTACCCTGCAATAAGCTTCCAATCTTAGTAAACTAGAGCCCTTCACTGACCCTCTTCAAGTGTAATCTGGATAATTGGATGTGGAATTGCAAACTCACCCGCGGGGTTTTACTTGCATCCCTTCTGGTCAGGGGCAGCAGGTGTTGAGTCAAAACTACCAACAGGATCATAGGAAGTTACTAGGCTATTGGTCCTAGGGCCCTTACAAGTCTAGCTAAGTTCTACTGTTGTTTCCATGATCAGCATCTATTGCCCTTTTCCAACAGAGACACAGGTGGAACCACAGGGGTGAATTTACGGTTACCCATCCAATTGTCCAGATTGTGTTTGAAGAGGGCCAATGAGGTGCTCTGTTTGACATGAAGTGGGAGTCTGTTGCAAAGGTATGGGAGACAAATCTGCCCCTCCTGAAGTGTCTAGTAATGTCACATACCAGGTTAATGTCTTTAGAGTGAGTAACCCGTGTGCCATTTGACTTGCAGATATGCAGCATTTCTAGTAAAGCAGGATAAGAGACTGCCTTATACACAAGGCAGAGGTCACCTCTGACTAGTATGTGTGAAATGGAATAAAGTGACAATTATTTCAGATGATCCACATAGGACAGATGCTGAAGACCTTAAATTTTCCTTGTGAAGAAACTTTGTGGTCTCTCCAATTGCTGCAGGTGCTTAGAAAGGTAGATAAAAGGGACACTGTACTCAATTATTGGTCTGATAAGGGGAAAGTACAGGGAGGTTTTAACTTCTGTTTTTCTACAGGCAATGCCCTTACTTATGAGATGAGCACTACAGAATATCCTTCTTACCACTGTGGAGACA
This sequence comes from Protopterus annectens, assembly GCF_019279795.1. Taxonomy (NCBI): domain Eukaryota; kingdom Metazoa; phylum Chordata; order Ceratodontiformes; family Protopteridae; genus Protopterus; species Protopterus annectens. The sequence continues at coordinate 313,251,752 of NC_056750.1, read as the reverse complement.
TGCTGATCAAAGGTAAGGTTGCTGTCAACCTGTGTGCTCAGGTGTCTCACCAAAGAGTGCATAGTTAGAGTGTTGCTATTGATGTGGTAGTTAGCAGGAACATCACTCTTACTGAAAGGGATGATAATGCATTTTTTTTCATTGAGTTTAAGGCCATGACTTTGTCACCAATCATTTGTTTGCTTAAGACCCTCTTGTAAGATGTTGACATCTTTTGGAGATTCTATGACAGCTCCCAGTTGCAGTCTTCAGCAAACTTTGTCAGCCACAGACCTTCAGTTTTTGCTTGTACTTCAGAGAAACAGAGTCTGAACAGTACAGGTCCCAGGACTGAACCCTGTGGAACACCACTGGTTACAAGTCTGCTGTTGGAGGAGGATTCCCGTATTCTGAATGTATGGGTTCTATCAGTGAGCCAGTTAGTGACCCACCGAACAATGAAAGGGTTGATACCTAGCTGGGTGAGTTTGTCAATGGGGCCTGAAGGGGGATAGTGACAAAAGCTGTGGCTAAGTCTATGTAGGCTGTATGCAGAGATTTCCCCTCATCCAGGGCCTTGGTGACTGTCTCGAAGAAGTCCAACAGGTTTAATAGGCATGATCTCCCTTTGACAAATCCAAGCTGAGTAGGGTCAAGTATTTGGAGATTATGTATATCTTTGCTGATAAGGTCCATGACAATTTGCTCCATGGCCTTTCAGATAAGGCTAATCAGGCTAATAGGTCTACAGTTCCTGGGGTCAGTGGAAGCACCACCTTTATGCAAGGGGATAATGGTGGCAGTTTTCCATTCAGCTCGGATGAAGCAGGTGCTCAGACTATGAATGAAGAGAGTACCCTATGGTGTTGCTAATTCTTTTTGGAGGACGCAGCCTGGGATGTAATCAGGTCCCACTGATGCTGTGTGTTTGACCTTAGAGAGGATGTTTACAACCTGCTCTTTAGAGATACCAGGTAGGAGGACAGGTGGTAGGGATGTCATAGGGTACATGTGGCAGATACAGGGGAGTGCAATTTTCACATAATCTGTCAGCCAACAGGTTAGCTATCCACAGGCTCAGTATATGTGGTATCATTAACTACCAGTGCAGTGCAAATCTGGGCATTTCTTTTTAGGTTTCTGACATAACTAAAGAATGCCTTATGGTTGTCCTTAGTGAGGAAGCTAATCTGGATTCGTAGTTTGTTTTGCTGGACTTCACAAGAAGTCTTATTTGCTTGTATAAGCTGAGGAGGGAGTATTTCCAATTTAGGGCTCACTCCCTCGGATTCAAACAGTATTTTTTCCTCTTATTGTAAAGCCTGTTAATGGCAGTTGTTCACCAGGCAGGTTTGCTCTTCGTTCAAGAGCTAGTTTTGGTTCTATCAGGTACAGCCGAGTCAATGCATTTTTACAGATGTTTATATAAAGCATTGGTGTAGAACTTGGCATAGTTTCCAGTTCAATCTGAGGGGGGAGGTACAGTGAAGCTATTTATACCATCCCGTAAGATGTTATAATCTGCTTTGGAGAAGTTTACTAGTCTAGTTGCTGCTGGGGGGGGGGGGGGGCAGGTGTGATAGTTACCTCAAATGAGACTGATTTGTAGTCAGAGTTCCCTAGGAAAGGCCTCAGAGTGGGGGTGTTACTGCTGTCCCCCATATCAGTAAGCAACAGATCCAGAATGTTGGTGGCCCTTGTGGGGGTGTCAACAAGCTGGTCCAGGGGACTGGAGTCAGTGAAGTTGAGGAACCTTTGGGCAAGTGAGTTTGAGCACGAGTGATTTACTCAGTCAATGGATGGGTAGTTAAAGTCACCTAAAACCATGGTGTTTGGATGTATCTTGATAGACTCAAGTACATCCAAACAGGCAGAGTGAATGTCCTGATTCATGGAAGGGGTTCTGTAGCTGGCAACGACTTGAACAGGTGTCCTACCAACAGTTAATTACACCTGAAGTATCTCCAGGGAATCATACTATTGAGAACCAATTTGGAAGTGCTTTTATGTTAAATTAATATTGATACACCTCCTCCTTTAGTTTTCATGCCTTCAGTTTGTGGTCTGAACATGTGGAAGGAGGTTTAACCCAGTATGACTGGTGTGCTCTTCACAGCCTTGTACCAGGTCTCTCTGACTGCACAAATGCCTGCATCTTCCAAGGTGAGGACTGCTTCCAGTGAGTGCTGTTTCATGTTAAGACTCCTAGCATTTAGCAGCATAACCTTGAGGTTGTTTTTAGATGGAATTTTTACATTGGGATTTTGTCCTTGTCACACTGCCAAAAAGCGACACTATGGGGGTGCAAGAGCCTTTGCTAGCATGTGAAATCTCAGGTGTGACAGATGAAGACCACCTCTGGCAAAGTATTGAGGTCTGTCAATCATGTCATCCCAGGTTGACAGATACTTAATCCCCTTAGAAAGACACCAGAAATGAAGCCAATTACTGAAGTCAATCATTTTCTGTTTGTATTCAAGCATCATCCAAGGTGAAGGTAAAATGCTGCTTAAGGCTAGAGACATTCCTCCCTGAGACACATAGTCCAAAAGCTCAGTCATGTCTCTTTTCATATAGTCCAAGAGGTACATCTCAGGTCGCTCACAACATGGACTATGATGGAGTCAAAACAGTACTTGTTGTTGATAGACCTGAGTGCATGTGTGATGTGGTGGATCATGGCACCTGACAAACAGCTGACTGTGACCTTTTCCTTATCCAGCCTGGTGAGAGAGACATCTGTATACCTCACAATGGAGTCACCTGTGACTAATATGTTTGGTTTTGTCTTTTGCCTTAAGGGCTTGACAGGTGAGCCATTGATGTGTAGGTTATTATGTGTATTGTGTTTTGCAGATGAAGTATTATGTGCAGCATGTGTGTGTTTGTGAGGTCTCTGGTGTTTAGATATGTTTCTGGTGAGGATCTCTGCATATGTAGGTATGTATGATGTGGGTTTGGGTGGAGTAGGAGGTGAGGTGTCCATGGTGACAACCAGCTCAGTGTCAGATGTACTGACTGGTGTGTGAGAGAGCATGGATTAGAGGTTCTCAATATAGTTGCATCTCTTACATGTTGAGTTTGTGTGGACTAGGAGTAGAGGGTTGTCGATGTACATGAAGCAGTCACTACACTGCTTCAGGATGCCCATGTCAACCAAGCTGGCTGGAAAAACAGTGGAAAATTGTCTGTTATTAGTGCAAATTTATATGGTCAGACATAGGAAGAGGTCAGGAAAAGAGGTCACACTTAGCAATGGCTACTGGGTGAGAGCTGTGTTGGTACCTTAGAGGTTAGACTTAGTGTTTGACTTGACAGTATAGTAGGACCACAAAAAAATTCTGGAGAACGACAAGAAAAGTGCTAAGGGAAAATGTAACAAGCAAAACATTTGTGTCTATAACTGCCAATGGTAACCACCACTGCAAGGCACTGTGCAGTGGTGAGCTACATACAAACAAGTGCAAACTTGTGCAAATGCAGGGCTTAAAACAGGAAATAACCCTTTTAACTCGAACCAACCAGTAAGGACACTCTCTCTGAGCTCTAGTCCAATCACCCTCGACTAGATGGGACCCAGACAGCACTCTCCTCTCACAAGAGTGAAGAAGGGCCTTCTCTAACAAAGATGGCTTGGATTTGATGCTTAGAAGTTACATAACAGAGCCAGGAACAGCAAACCTGGATCTGGTCTATGCTACAGCTGAACTAGTACAGTATACAGTAACATGTGGCAAAAACAATTCATACAATTCAAACAGACAGTAGAATGCAAATACAAATTAAAATTGCAATATAAGAGTAAAAATAGGCACTTATAGGTAGATAGAAGCAATGGATGCCTCAGATTTTTCAGCATCTCACTGAAGAGTTGGTTTTGGTGCTCAGGTGATACCAAACAGTCTAGACTCAGCAAGCCTGAATTTAGCCTATACTATAAAATGCAGAAGTACTAGAAATTCAAAGTGCAGAAAATCGCAGTCACAACAGCAAAACAGTTTAAATAAAGCAGTAATTTAGTAGAATACTACCATAAGAGTGTAGACCACAAACCTCCCTACTGTAAAATAACTGGTCTGGAACCCAAGTGCTTAAACCAGAATAAAGACACTTAGAATAACAGGCACACCAAGTCTTCACCAGTAATTCACAGCTTAGAAGGGTGTAGGCAACAATCTCCTGCCACAAGAGTGTAGACACAAACCTTCTTAATGTAAAATAATTGGTTTGGAGACCAAGTGATTAAACCATAGCTAACATACTTTCAGAATAACAGACACAATAAACCTTCAACCAGCAATTCCCAGCTTAGAAGGGTATAGGCTATCCTCTCCTGCCACAAGAGTCTAGACCATAAATCTTTTGAATGCAAAATAACTGATTTAGAATCAAAGTGCTTAAACTGGAACAAAGACAGAAAAGCAGGCACAATAAGCCTTAAGCCTTCAACCAGTAATTCCTAACTCAGAAAGGCAGAGGCTACCCTCTCCTCCCACAAGAGTGTAGACCACAAACCTTATTAATGTAAAACCCCTGGCCTGAAGTCCAAGTGCGTAAACCAAAACTAAGAGGCTTAGAATAGCAGTTAAAATTTTTATCTAGCTACTAACAAGCAGTAATAAATGCAATTGAATACTTTCAAGAATGAGCAGCAAAAAGAAAAAGTAGGAAAAAACAAAAATAAAGAAAGTAAAAGCAGCTGAATAAAGTGCAATTAAAAGTGCATTTTTTAGACAAGTGGGAAAGGAGGAAACAGAAGACAAATTCAAGTTTAAGAAATGAAGGCGGTGCGCCTTCCCAAACAGTCTCTGTACTCAGTAGAATGAGCTGATGAGATGGGACTGGGACTGGGACTGGGACTAGGAGGGTTGTTAAAAATCAAATTTATAGTAGGGTAGGCAATTCAAAAGCCACCAAATTTAAGAATACAACAACAGTTGGGGAGGTGAGTGGGAAAAATAAAATGCAAACATAGATCAGCAATATTCAGGCAGAGTACTTCAAGCAAGCCAATAACGCAGTCTAGCTAACTAGAAATGCCTCCAAATAGTTTTATCTAAATAAAGAATGCTATTTCTCAACTCCTCCCACTAATTAGCTGATGTTATTTACTGTTTGCAAAGGAATTAATTGCTAACTTTACTACCTGATCCTAACCAAGACGTCTTAAAACTCCAAAAGAACAGGAAAAAAAAAATAAAACAAATGTTATATAAGAAAAAGCTAAAATATAGAAGTAACCAAACCTTAAATGAAAAACTTAAATTCAAAATAAAATGCAGAGATCATCAATATTCTGACACCATTAAAAGAGGGAAGAATTTGGCCAGGCTTTTAAGGGTGCCAAGGCCATAAGCCTAGTAACCTCCGGCTCCCATGTTCCTATGGAACTGAAAGAAAGGCCTTACCAATGTCTGCAGCCAGGTCCTTAATTTGACAGCCTGTTGCTGGAAGAGCTGTATGGAACTGAGCATGTGTAGTGGAGTTATTGCTAGGGACTGTGAACCTTATTTCTGGAATACTGTCAACAATGAAATATTTTGTTGAATTGAGTGAGAAAACTGAAGTGGGATATAGTTTCATTTGATTTTTCAGACAGACCTGTGTTTTTTAAATATTTGTACTAACATTGTTTTAAGATTGACACTGGTGGTGTGTAAATCAGGCAGGTCAGACAGGGACTTGCCAGTAAACGTCTACTACTATTCATCTGTTACCAAATGTTTACCCTGTCTAAGATAGTTTGCCAGCAGATTTTGTGAATCCAAGATTGTTTTCTCCTGTTACTTGGTGTGTGTCCACTGATCAAACAAGCATTTTTTACATCCACAACCCAGGATGAATTATTAAAAGTCTCTGTAGACATTAAAATGAAGACCGGTCAGAAATGTGTGTAGCTGCAAAAGAAATTAGTGGGCATGGCTAAAGTCAATGCTATCCCCAAAACTGTATGTGGCTTCCTGAAATTAAGCAAAGAGAATGACAGTGAATCATAAAGGAATGCCACTGAAAAGACCCTGGGCAAGTCAGAAGGGATCAAAATTGCTTCTTCCCAATAGATAGGGGAGGCTTTAAAAACCTATATATACGTGGATGGAACTGATTCAAAATAAATAAATAAATAAAACAAACTTAAAAATAAACTGTTGACAATGAGTAGAGTAATTTATGCAACTTCTGAAGTACTAACTATAAAATGTCACAACTGTAATTTTGATGCTGTCAGAGGGGTAATAGCTCAGATGCCTAACTTAAAACATACTATAAAGCTATGGCAAGATCTTGATAAGAACAGTAAAATGAAAAAGGTAGAAATTCTAGTAGTATACAGTGTTAACAGAGCATTCCCGAGCAGTGTGTGAAAGCAGTTAAAAATATAAAAACCGAACTGCATGCTACAAATTAAACTATTCCTAGACAGGCAGAAGCTTGAATTACTGAATCAGCATTGTGTCATTGTATGACAACAGAGCTAAGACAAGTTCAAGTTTTACCAGATTCTCAGTGCAAGATTAGAAATCAAAGGTTCAAATAAGTTTTAGCATAAGATAAATGACAAAACAGGTGGAGGTGATGTATGTTTGCAGTGACAAAAATATTTCCTTTCACACTTGTTCACACAATTCTAGGAAAACTTTTGTATCCTGCAACTATTGCTCCTGACTTGACTCATGATGTTATAAAGGTTTTGCATATTCTAAGGCACCGTGAAAATGTTTGAGGAAAGAGCATCCATAGGCAGTGCATCTGGCCAATATAGCTAATAAAAAAGAACTAAAGCAACAGTTTTGCATCTTTTAAGTATAAGAATGAGGTAGGGGTAGAAAAGTGACACACACATAGATATCAAGAATCATCAGCAAAAAAAAAAAAAGAACTGGCACAGGAGCTAATCTGGTTATGGTTACATGGTTAAAAGGATCCTGTGGGTTACAAGAAACCTGTCTCAATTATGGAACAACAGAAACCTAATAACTGAAGACACCTCAGTGTAGGAAATGAAGGTGAACTGATAGAAAACATTGAAGTAAAAATCAGCACAAGACAGATGTCTGTAAAGAAACTTTTAAGAATGAAAAAGAAAGCATGTAAGCAAGAACTTTCTGAGTAAAGAAATGGTAAGGAGTATTAAAGGTGAGGTAGATAGGAACATGCAAAATTCTAAACCCATTATAAAGAAGTACTGTTTGTTGGAAAAGACATAGAAGAAGCTTCAGTGCCATTTTTATTTCAAGAGGGATCTGTACCTTCCACCTGAGGACAAGCCAATGAAAAAAAAATATTCTTAATTTATAGAAGTCATATGATTTTTAAAAAGTACAATAATAAGATGAAACTAAGTAGAGCAAAACAGAATATACTAAGGTTATAGGTAAAAATAGTGAACAAGATGTTCATATCTGCATAAATCAATCTTGAAACCTTACAGGACAACACTTATGTAGTTGCTACTTATTCGCATTTTCAGAAATTTCCTACAGATGGATAAATATAAGGCAAGAGTATTAGTCAGATTTTATAGGCCAGAAATAGGGAAATAATAAGAAAAGCCCATGTTTATTGTTCATATGTTCAGAAAACTACACATCATCATAGACTGAAGAGTCCAATGATCCCAGTACACTTCTGTGGATATTGAGAGGTCACTACTAGAATCTAGCAATGGGTATCAGTACATATATGGACTATGGTACAAAACATCTAGAAGCCATTCCATTATGTAAATCAACTGATAAAGCTATTACCAGAGATCTGGTACTGTTATGCTCTACAGTTGGTGCTCCTTAACATATACTTACTACCAACAAATGTTCCTTATGTCAAAAGTTAATCTCTCAGCAGTGCCAATGCTTTAAGAGTAAGCAGTTAAAAGCATCACTATATCATCTACAGACTGACGGTCTAGAAGTGATATTCATTATAGCACTGAACTTCATGTTAGAAAAGTCATTGATGAAGATGGTAAGATCTAGAATCAGTTGCTGCCTTAGGCAGCAGAGGTCACCATTTAAACCCTTAAACCACAGGCATCACAGAGGTCTGCATGATATTGGTAAGTGTCCTGGAAAGAACAGAAGACACTGTTTATAAGCATGACAGAGAATTATGCTGGTTTACAGGATTGACTAAAATTATGCTGGTTTACAGGATTGACTATAGAACAGACCAAAGCTAGTTATGTTCACTGTGAAGAGAAGCATAGAAGCTTGTACAAAGCTCAGGATATGTGACAGTGAATTTATAATAAGAATGCCTGACTTAGATAATTTATCCCAGGAGATGGGGCACAAGTATTAATACCCTCCACTTATAATTCATTACTGGGTAAATAGCAAAAACCCCTTTGAGGTGTCTGAAAGTCCAAATATAGTGATCTACAAGGTTAGACAAGCAGAAAGAGAATCACAAAACAAATCTATGATGTTAGTTTACCAAGGCCGTGGAAAGAAGCAGAATGTTCTGTTGTTAGCTTCTAAGCTGAACTTTGTGCAGGGGAGACCAGAAAAATCTGTACCTGACAGTAAGAGGTATTCTTGCCAAAAGTAAAAAATGTAGAAAATAACAGAATTTATTTTAAATAATGAAAGAGTACTCCCAGAAGTGCTAAGGAGAGCTAAAGTGACAGACGATAACAGAGAGACATGACCTGGAGTGAAATTTAGACTAAGACCTTACAAAGTAAAAGTTTCACAGAAGCACTTCAAAAGATGTTAAAATTAGGAGTGATAGATGAATCACAGAGTAAATTGAACAGCCCAGTAATGGCTAGTTCCCAAACCAGATAGTTGTGTCAGGTTTAAGCAATCAAATACCATTTTAAAGTTTAATAGTTATCCCATGCCCAGATCTTATGAACTGATAGAAAACCTATGAAAAACAAGAAATGTAACAAGAAATGTAACAATGTTAGACTTCAGTAAGGTGTGTTGGCAGATTCCACTTTTCCCTTCTGCTAAGGAATTCCCTGAAGATTAATTTCTTTACACATGCTGCCATTTTGCTACATGGCGCCCCTACCACCTTCAGGAACTGATGAATAAAATATGACCCCCACTGACAATATACTGCTGCATACGATCTGAGCATCCCATTCAGAGGACTGAAAGCTTCACTCAGAATTTACATTTCAGGCAACTTTGACTATGAATACTTAAGACAGTAAAATGGGCAAAGAAGACGACAAATGTTTGGGATACTTTATACGAAAAGAAGTGGTAAGACCATGACTACTGAAAATAAAGCCTATAAAAACTGGCTTATACCTTTAACTAAAAGACAAGTGAAGTGTTTTCCTGGACCAGCTGGATACTACAGAAAAGTTGTACTAATTCTGAAACTACTAGATATCCTTTCACAGAACTCCAAAAAAGGAAATGTCCTATCAAAGTTCCAGAATGTCTAGAGGCAGACAGATTAATGATGTTGCAAGATTATTTATTTGTATTTATTTGTTCACTCACTCACTCAATTCATTTGTTGTCATCTGATTAAACTAAAGTAGACCCCTTTCACTGAAAGCCAGGGGAAAATGGTCTTAAGTAATGACAACAATATTAAATAAACTATATATATATATATATATATATATATATATACATACATATATATATATATATATATATATATATATATATATATATATATATATATACTGTATGGTTTACTGTCATAATGCTGAAGTGGATTCAGTGGAATCCACTTTGACGAAGTCCA